>NW_015090986.1:4068376-4218087 GCF_001431845.1 Calidris pugnax | reverse complement strand
TTACTTTTTTTTTTTTTTTAAAGATGACATTAAATTATGCATGTATTTAAAAAAAAAACCGTAATAAATTAATGCTTTCTCCTTCACTTAAGAGTGACTTGATCATTCTTATGAGGTTTTTATCAGAAAAAAACCCCACAAACTGATACTGAACCAATGGATGAAAATAAAAATTTCATTGGAAAACTGATACCAGGAAGTTAGCTAATCTTAGGTCAAGGTCATGTCCATGCCATCCCCTAGTACCCATTATTTATGTTTCTTTATATAAAATAAAAAGGAATTAAAAACTAACAAACAAGCAAACCAAACACAGCCAAAGCCAAAACACTCGGAACAACAACACAAAAAAAAGTAAACCAAACCAAATCAAAACCACTTCCTATTCTCTTACCCATTTCTTCTTACTATTTTTCCTAGCCTTCTCCTCCTTCCTCCTTCAGTTCTTAATTTTTTTAAACTCCTTTCACACATATTCTTTACCTATTGCATCATGTAATTGAAGAATGAATATAAAAGTTTGGGATCTTGGCCATATTTCTCAAAAATTGCCAGTCAACCAATCAACTATACAATATAATCCTTTAGAGATGTTTTTTAAATTAGAACAAAATATGCAATGCGAAGAAGCAGAAACATCTGTTTCCTGAACATCTTTTGGATGATCTGACTTGAGTCTGTAAAAGGCAATAGGCAATCACAGCAGTTCTGAAGGATTTATCTTAACTTTTAGGATGTTAAGTAACTGAATGTATTCTGATAACTGTCCATAGCTGTCTTCCTCACATTTTTGATGGTTTTAATCAGTGAAAGCAGTGCCAAGGAAGGAACTTGATGTGGAGTGTGCGATTCAGTTTTATTTTATGTTCAACTTGTGATGTCTTTTTCTATGAGCTGGCAATCAAGAAAATAATTTTCTTGGTCATGAATCTGTAAGGGGGAGGATCAGAATTCATCATCCCAGAAGTGTCATAAATTTAAGATTTTTAAGATTTTTTTATATTATTAAATAATCTGATCTAAAAACTCAATGTAACAGGAAACAAACAATAAACTTTTTTTTTTCCATTTAAAAATAATGAAGGGTTTTTTTAAATACAGACTTTGCAGAAGTAAGCTTAAAATGCCATTTTACCTAAATCCCTCTGAATGCTGTACCACAAATTATCAGGTATGTTATGCAGATATGCTTCTATATTCACTGTAAAAACCTTGCTGTTAGATACTACATTTAACGTTGTTAGATACTACATTTAACATCATACTTACAAAACATTACTTCTGATTACTTGTTTACATATAGATAGATAGACATAAACATGAACATATGTGGGTACATGTGTTTAAAAACAAATTAATCTTCCTGAATGCATTCTGGATTTGATCCTGTTCAGTCCTTTAGCTGTGCATATGTGCTTTATAGATAGATATACATGATCTTGTGTATTTATACATTTCCAATGTGACAGGTAATATTTTCTTAAAATCACTGAAAAAAGTGCTTAGCCACTTATTCTTTTAATACAAATTTCAAGCATGATAAGTATAATAAAACAGGAAAAGACAATACAGCAAAATTATCTTCTAATACTCTTTGTGTTAGATTAGGTAGTGTGGGAAATGGTATGGCCAGAGACTTTGCAGGCCATGCCACTGTTTAAGTTAAAAGTTGTGTGTAAATTAGGAATGAGGTCGAGGGTCCTTTTAGTTTTTTTTTACATTTGTGACCTTCACAAAAAAGTTCCTCTTGCTGAGACTTATTCTACCCTTTTGAAAGATTAAAATGTACCACTTAAAAAAAAGATTTATTTTATTTGAAACACAATATATTCACTAAACTAATTTTTATTAAGGAATAACACCAATGAAAAGTTAACTAACTTGCATAAAATGTGAAATGGAAAAAAAGTACTTTTGTACTGAAGGCAGCTTTCATTTTTTGTAAGCATCCTCTGAAAGTATTGATTAAAAAGTACTACCATCACCACAGCCTAGGGCAAATTATCATTAGAATGATGCTATACAATCTTGATGATATTCTGTCTTTTGTACCTCTGAGAATGTCATTTTATCTCTTGGGAGTATGATTATTTCTGAAGTTAAAATCAGCTTTAAAAGAAAACGGTAGCTTGAATCTCATTTTCAGGTTCATGGAGCCAAACATACAGTGGGAATAAATCTCCTCTCACATAAACCAGAGGCACACATTATAATCTTCAGGTTTTTGTAATGGTGGTTATATTCTGTTTTTTATAAGGAACTTTGCTAGATTTCAGTCAGCAATTATTGCACCTTGAAACTTGCTTACAGATCAAGAGACAGGGCTTACAGACCAAGTGACAGGGCTATCATGCAGCAGGGCAAATTCTAGAAGATAAGTGTTAGGAACAAAGTGATGTCAATCAAAGAAGAAATGGGGGTGTAATACTGCTAAATAGGCATCAATTTTTGAATTGATTTCTCCAGTTGCATTATTTAAAGTACTCAGTGCATGACAGACATGCCTTTCCTGACACACTAGAAATCACTAGTAATGGACACACTGGCGGCTACCATGATCAATGGATTATTAACAATTCTTCTTTAACTGATTTTCTGACATATCTTTGAACTTTGACAATTCACAATCATCAAACTAAACAAAGTTATAATTGGTTGCTGTCAGGTTATAGGAAAGGAGAAATAGTTTGCAACTCCAACCTTATGTTCAAAGGCCATGTAAGTGTCTGGTTAGGTAAGCTTAGAGTTCCTCCTATATATAAAGAATGTGGAATTGGAAATGTAAATTCTAAGTTAGAATTATTTCTGTCATCCAGCTTCCAACATTATTATTGAATATTTGAAACAGAGATGATTTAAAATGCAACATAGCAAAAATTTCCATTTGTTCAGCAGAGGTCTTTTAATTCTTTGAAGGAACAATTTTTTCTCTAAAATCAAAACATTCTGTACTGCTGTTTTTTTTAATGCTGCAAGAGAAAATTAGTAACTCATATAACCTCATTGAAGTCATTGATAAAATTACAACAGGGATAAATTCCTGGGATA
Organism: Calidris pugnax; assembly: GCF_001431845.1. Taxonomy (NCBI): domain Eukaryota; kingdom Metazoa; phylum Chordata; class Aves; order Charadriiformes; family Scolopacidae; genus Calidris; species Calidris pugnax. Next base: position 4,215,039 of record NW_015090986.1, on the reverse strand, counting down.
AAGAGAACTATTTCCTTTCCTTTCTTAAAGAAGAAGAAAAGAAGAAAGAAGAAAGTAATGACATCCTTGAACTATTTTTCAATTCTTAAAGAACTGAGAATTTTTCTTCTGGAATCTTTCCCAAAACCTAATGAAAAGACTGCTATTGATGTCCGTGGCTGTAAATGAAGTCCTTTACCATGCACTTTTTGTGAGCTTAATCTTACACAGAAGTCCTTGTCAGTCAGGTCCACTTACTATGTGTTATTAGACCTGTAAGTGTTTATATCTATATCTTTCATATTAATTATTTTCACTTGGCTTGTAAAGAACATAAAACAAATGAGTGAGTCATTACCTTATGTAACTCCCCCGCAAAAGTGGAAGGGAAGAGGGAATTTGCCCAGTAGAACTCTAAAGAGCTTTATAAATGCTATATGCAGCATCAGATTTATTGATTAAGACATGAGAAGCCAGCATTGAATCACTGTTTGTTGCCTTTTTTGTTTTCTCATTATTTTATATTCAGCATGAAAGCAAAGAAAATAGTTACATTACTCACTGTAGTGAAAGTGCTGCTAAAGCATAAGTTTATCAGAGATTTGATGATTTAAAATTCACACTGAAAATACAGAAGTAAAAATAGACTGGGTATTTAGACTTATTATGTTATTGGACACATGCTTCAAGGATGAAGCCTTTTCATCTTCACCACTCTTCTGCTCCTGAAATAAACGAATTTTGTCAAAGAGTATTCTGACTGAAAAGTATCACCTGGGTTCTCAACAGGTGCAAATCTGTCGGGTTCAGCTCAGATTTGATTAATACTTGCTGAAATAGCATAAGAAGAAAACTATTTTTTTTCTGTTTTGTATGCAGTTTTAGTTGCCTTCAAAAAGTTATATTAGGAGTTGTCATGTGAAAATATGTCATCAACATGGGGTTATTCTCAATACTTCATAACTCTGGTCCAATATCAGGATAAAAATCTCATCTTTCAGGGAAATGTGTTCCTTCGTGTGTGTATGCATGTGTTCTGTGGAAGAATTTTTCTTAATTTTTATGCTCAGTAGGAAACTAAGTAAAAATGGAAACATAAAAATTGAGCAGTTGTTTTTCCCAGTCTTTTTTCCATTCCACTTGGGTTGGTGGGTCCCACAAATACCTGATTTTCTGCATAGACAGAGGTAGGAAAAAAATTTAGGGTCTGATTTTCAAAGATATAGTCAATACATTCCCTTACATTCACCTGGGCAATGAGTCCAGTAAAATCTCAGCCGAGTACTTCCGAATTTTTAGGAAAAAAATCACTTATATACTGTGCAAATAAATATACAACTAAATGTAATGTTAGTCTTAAACAAAAGCCTATCAAATGATTTTAATCCAAAACTCCAATTAAAAAGAATTAGTTATTTTAATAAGCACATTAAAGAACACAACATGAACTCTGGGACTCTGAGTTAGGTAAAAGATCCAGCTGGCTCAGCATGACTTTTCTGGTGGTGGCTGACTGTAATAGTTAAGATAATTTTTCTTCTGAAATAGCCTCCAACTTCCATTGGTCAGATTGTTGGTTCCACTTGGATCACTACGTTACACTGAAATGGAAAAGTGGGAAAGGATAATGAAGAAATCTGAAAACATATAGTTTTTATAGCTTTAAGCTTCATTATTGAATAGGTTGAGTAAAGTTTCTCATGTTTGCCAATGTGTCAAATTCAACCAACCTTTTAGCAAATTCAAAAATAATGTTGCAGTTGAAAATCAAATTCCTTGGAAAATTTTATCTCATTTAAAAATTAAACTGAACTAGAGAGGGAGAAATGAAAGTGCATGTCATGCTAGACATGCTAGAACACATATTTCTCTGTATGTGAAATGAAAATTATATGATTTCCATACTCTTAGTAATTTCTTCAAGTGCAATCTCTTCCTTTCATCTCCTCCCAGTTCAGTTATGTTTGTGTATTGATAAATTACACCAGACTTTGCTTGCAACACATCTGAATGCACAGTCTGACTGGGCATACACATCTTCTACGACATAATTTTCTTTTTGTTTGTTTGTTTTTTTTTTTCTCCCTGTTATATCAAGAGTAACTAATTTATATACTACGATGTGCCCTTTTGAGTGCTGATAGCCCTATCAGCCTTTATCAAAGTTTGGATCTGAGCTGAAACTTGTTATTTATTGGGACTATGTGTATACTGGGAGATCAAGATTAGACTTCTGTTGGATCATTTTATCAATAATGAGGAATTAGGAGGGAAAAAAAATACCTTGCAATGAGAAAACAACTTTGAAGAATATTTATGTTTGCAAGTTTTTTTCAACATAAAGTACGTAATTCTAGAGGTAATAAAATAGATGAGATTTCATTGTGTAGCTAAGCAGAATTTAGTACTCAATATGTAAGCTTTACAAGACAGATTATTAATAAACTGCCACTCTCACTAGTAGATACCAATTGTTAGTGACTGCCATTTCTGAATTTGAGACTACATTTTTATTTGTAAGTATCTTTGCTCTCTGATCCATTTCCTTTCAGTACAAGCCATTCTCTTTTCTAGAGAGATAGTATACATGCTTGTTGTGCCATATAGTTGATGGCATTCAGTTTTTAAAATTAATATATTTCTGAACACCAGCAGCTTAGTAGCACACAAATCAATTATACTCTGGTTGTGGTGCAGCAAATGAGAACTGGAGCAGACAGGATTATTTCTGTACCTGGCAATATGTGAAAGGTCATGGAGAAAAATCCGGTGTATAGTAGAGATCAACTTTCTCTTAACTGAGAGACGCAAGCATATTTTTAATAAGAAACACTTTGTTTCATACTTTAACTCTTTTTTCCTTCCTTCCAAAACCTCTGAACCCCCTTGCAGATCAGACCTAGTAACGCAAAAAAGAGAGCATCTAACATTTGCATTAACTTTAAAGATAGGTGGTAAACTCTGTATAATGAAATATCAGGTAATCCCTTTGTGCAGAGTAGTCCTTTATGAAGTAAAGAGTGAAACTGCTGCATAATGGACACAAGTTTTTATGGTTTCGATCTTAGTTTGTCATACATTTATGTGCTTTGGAAGGATTTTCTTAAATTGGATGTATTGCTTCTCTCATGAAATCTCAAAATATTTAGGGTAAATAGTAAGATCAATATGCAGTGGCTACCATATTCAAGAAGAGCTACGCTGAGGACTATGTCTTGGCAGGAAGCTATCAAAAGCTTCCTCCCAAAATGGAACAGGCTATAAATTATCATTATTAATGAATTCATCAACTAAGACAAAATGATAAAGATTATATTTTTTTCAATTGCAGGCTCAGGATGATATGTTAGAGCTGTACAAGAGCAAGATTAGAACATTCTCTTGGACTTCCATTACTTCTGCATGAAAAATACATTTATCTTTTTTTTAAGGTACCAGTTCAAATCAACTCTGCTGCCCTGTAAGGAGATATGCTCTAGTAACTTCCTCTGTCTATAGCCCTTTTTTAATTGTATGAAGATCTAGGACTGCACTAACCTGTGAATGTTTGCTGAAGTTCATATAATCGGTAGAAGTTGGGTGGAGGCAGGTGTTTTTTAGGGAGACTGTGTGATGTTTGTACTGTTGTCTTTTAAAAGAAGTTTAAAAGACAGAGAACAGGAAGAGCTCCAAGGCAATGGGAGGCCCTCACATCGCTGAGTCTCTTATAGCCTCTGTTAACTGGAGACTGATTTCCTCACTACTCTGTTTTGCACAGCACGTACTTGTGTTTTTGGATTGGAAATGTTATTAGAATCCAAAGTTTATAGCACTCCTTCATTCACTACACTGAAAGCTACAGTGATGTGAATTATCTGCAGGAACCTGCAGGAAACACCCATAGAATTCGATGACTGAGTTCAAAAGTTTGGATTTGGTACTACTATACAATTATTTGTCTGTCTGCCAGATATTTTTAGATCTTTTGGAAAGAATCATAGAACCATAAAATCATAAAATTGTTTGGGTTGAAAGGAACTTTCAAAGATCCAATGTGACTCTCCAGCCATGGGCAGGGACATCTTTCACTAGATCAGATAGCTCAATATGAAACATTTTTCTGTTTTTAATTTTTTTTTTTTTTCATTCCAAACTGCAGTCCCATTTCTATTTATCCCTTTCTAGACATCTTAAACATGGAATCTATATTTCACAGAATCTTCATGGTTGGAAGGGATCTTTGAGATCATCGGGTGCCAACCACACACACCCCCAAAAAAAAACCCAACCAACCAACAATCTCAGGCACTAGAGCATGCCCTGAAGTGCATATCTACACATTTCTTAAATACCTCCAGGGATGGTGGCTCCACCACCTCCCTGAGCAGGCTATTCCAGTGCCTGACCACTCTCTCAGTAAAGTAATTCTTCCTAATACCTAATCTAAACCTCCCCTGCCGCAACTTTAGACCATTTCCTCTGGTCCTGTCATTATTCCCCTGAGAGAAGAGGCCAACACCCACCTCTCTACAACCTCCTTTCAGGTAGTTGTAGAGGGCAATGAGGTCCCCCCTCAGCCCCCTCTTCTCCCCCAGTTCCCTCAGCCTCTCCTCATATGACTTGTTCTCTAGACCCCTCACTAGCTTGGTGGCTCTCCTCTGGACACGCTCCAGCACTTCAGTGTCCTTCTTGTAGTGAGGGTCCCAGAGCAGAACACAGTACTCAAGGTGAGGCCTCACCAGTGCCAAGTACAGAGGCACAATGACTTCCCTAGTCCTGCTGGCCACACTAGTCCTGATACAGGATACAGACCAGCACCAGGATGCTGTTGGCCTTCTTGGCCACCTGGGCACACTGCTGGCTCATTTTAAGCCGGCTGTCCACCAACACTCCAAGGTCTTTTTCTGCTGGGCAGCTTTCCAGACACTCTTCCCCGAGCCTGTAGTGTTGCCTGGGATTGCTGTGACCAAAATGCAGGACCCAGCACTTGGCCTTATTAAACCTCATTCCATTGGCCTTGGCCCATTGATCCAGTCTGTCCGGGTTCCTCTGTAGAGCCTTCTGACCCTCAAGCAGATCAACACCTCCACCTAGTTTGGTGTCATCTGCAAACTTACTGTGGGTGCACTCAACCCCCTTATCTAGATCATCAATAAAGATATTAAACAAGACTGGCTTCAAAACTGAGCCCTGAGGGACACCACTGGTGACCGGCCACCAACCGGATTTCACCCCGTTAACCACAACTCTCTGGGCATGGCCATCCAGCCAGTTTTTTATCCAGTGAAGGGTACACTTGTCTATGCCATGATTCACCAGCTTCTCCAGGAGAATGCTGTGGGGGACGGTGTCAAAGGCCTTAACAAAGTCCAGGCAGACAACGTCCACAGCCTTCCCTTCATCAAGAAGGCGGGTCACATGATCATAGAGAGAGATCAAGTTGGTTAAGCAGAACCTCCCTTTCATAAACCCATGCTGGGTGGCCCTGATCCCTTGCCTGCCCTGTGCTTGCCATGAGAGCTATACTCAAGATGATTCTGTCCGTGATCTTTCCTGGTATCGAGGTCAGGCTGACAAGCCTGTAGTTCCCTGGATCCTCCTTCTGGCCCTTCTTGTAGATAGGTGTCATGTTGGCCACCCTCCCGTTATCTGGTACCTGCCTTATTGACCAGGATTGTTGATAGATGATGGAGAGAGGCTCGGTGAGCTCTCCAGCCAGTTTCCTGAGTACCATCCGGCCCCATAGACTTATGCGTGTCTAGGTGCATAAGCAGATCATTAACTACTTCCTCCTGGATTATGGGGGATTATGTTTAGTGTCCTAGAGAGCTATGCACTAACATCACTGTATTTTATACCTCTGTTTTTCCTCTGGTTGCTCTAATACTGCATACAGAATTCTGCACTCTTGGGATTTTTTCACCCTTTGGAATACAATGACCACCTTCTGCAGATACTATTGGAACACTTTTCCATGTACGCTTAAAAAGAATAATTATAATTGTATTCACCCAGTTGAATTAAATTTTCTGGTAAATTTACAGAAATCATGGTAGGAAACTCCTGTTTTAAGCAATTTATTCTTTTTTCTTCATAGTTTGATACATAAAACTCAGAAGAGTACAATATGTTCTTCTGTTTTTATGGAATTATCTTGTAGTTTTTTTCGTCGGTAGGGAAACAGTGAGATAAAAGTGTCAAAATACTACTAGATGTAGAACATATATCTAAGCACATGATTCATAGTACACAGAGAGGACCCTAAACTGCCCATGGAACAGACTTAAGGAGATCTTATCTAGCCTCAATGAATTCTGTAATCTGGGTAGGACATTCAACATGAAAAAAAAATTAAAAAATGAAAGAATATGGGACAAAGTAGAAAAATTTTGTGCCACATCTTCTCTCCTTTGTGCTGCCTGAACACAAAAGAGTTGAAACCAAAGAAAACATACACTGCATGGCATGTTCCCAGACATGAAGCTGTTTCTGGAAGGATATTAGAGCTTTCAGCCTGAATCTTTCCTCTCCATCCACCAGAACCATGAAACTGAATCTACATGAGAGTGCAGGCCTGCTTCTCTTCTCACAAAGGCTTCTTCTTAATGAGCTGTTTCACCTCCAGCAGGATGAGTGTCGGTTCAGGTTCGCCTCTTGGTAGATCAAATTTGTCATCTTTAATAGATTTAATTAGACATAAGGCTTATTTTCCTAGTTATTTCTGATCAAATTATTTTTGAAAAAAACTAAAAAAATGTAAATAGATTTTATGACAAATGTAACACCTGGTATTTCTCTAGAACAGGTGTCCCCCTTATCATAAGACAGAAAACTACTCTCCTTCACATTGTAACCCTAAACATATGCTTTTCACATTGTTTCTGTTATGTCAACTTCTTTTCTCCTCTTTTGAGGTGAGCCACTATTCCATTTGCTATCCCCTGAAAACAAAAGCAAAACTCAATAAATGCTTTGTGTAAACATTCTTTGTGTGAAAATATATCGAACTGTGATAATATTATGTCATATCATCTCCATGTTGCTTTCCAACCAGAGTAATCTACTCTTTTGTAAAGGAAATAGAACTGACATTGATAATGAATAACTTTGAGCTATGTTCTTCCTTCAGTGACTCAGTCTGTTATGATCGATTACTATTGCTCTCAGCCAGCTCTCTTTCCTTAATAAAGGATCGACACATTGGTGCTCTAGTGATGGGCCTCAAGAAGTACCTTGCTAGCTGGAGTAGAAGCTACTCTCTCACTTTGTTTCACACTAGCAAGCCAATTTGAACAGAAATTAAATGCCCACAATAAAATATATGGATGCAGGAGTGACATTTCAGCTTTATTGGGAAATACTAGCTGCTGTATTCAATATGGATTTGGGAGGTAATTTGCTGGTGAGGGTGGACAGTGGGATAGAGTGCACCCTCAGCAAGTTTACCGATGACACCAAGCTGTGTGATTCTACTCCGCTACTCTGCTCTGATGAGACCCCACTGGGAGTACTGTGTCCAACTCTAGAGTCCTCAGCACAGGAAGGACACAGACCTGTTGGAACAGGTCCAGCAGAGGGCCACGAAGATGATCAGAGGACTGGAGCACCTCTCCTATGAAGACAGGCTGAGAGAGTTGGGGTTTTTCAGTCTGGAGAAGAGAAGACTCCAGAGAGACCTTACAATGGTCTTCCAGTACTTGAAGGGGGCTTATAGGAGAGATGGGGAGGGACTCTACCAGGGATTGTAACAATAGGATGAAGGGTAACGGTTTTAAATTGAAAGAGGGAAGATTTAGATTAGATACTAGAAAGAAATTCCTTACTGTGACGGTATGAGACACTGAAACAAGTTGCTCAGAGAAGCTGTGGATGCCCCATTCCTGGAAGTGTTCAAGCCCAGGCTGGGATGGGGCTTTGAGGAACCTGCTCTAGTGGGTGACGTTCGTGACCATGGTAGGAGGGTTGGAACTAGATGACCTTTAATGTCACTTCCAACTCTAACAATTCCATGATTCTGTGATTCTGTAACACAACAGCCTGATTCTTGTTAAGTACAGCTCTTGAGCATTAGTATCTTACTCTGTCATAGCCAAAGTACCATAAGGCTGCAAGGAAGAATGATAGCAGAATATTTGGCATGGTGCCTTGTGCACAAAGCATGTTGAGTACAATTGACCATGCACAGAGTGAAAGATGATAAAACAGCCCCTTCAGCTCAGTAACAGCTGGCGCATGGCTTTCTCCTTGTTACAGACCATGAGGTCTCTGCTGAGATGTGTGAACCATCACAGAATATTTGTCACACCTACATAAAAATATACGTATTTCTTCATGAGGACACATAGTCATTTCTACCACCTGCTTTCCAAACAACAATGTTAATCCTTTTTCACTCTTTACCTTTCCTCAGTTCTTAAGCACATATGGCAGAACTGTAGGAAATGCAACAGCATGTTTCTTTCACTTTCTCCTGCTATATTTGTAAAATGTCTCTCTCTTTTTCTTAAAAATACTGGCATCACTGACCAAAAAAAAAAAACCCCAAACAAAAAAAAAACCCAAAAAATCTAGACAGAAACAATGTGGAAATAGCTGAAAATTAAGCAAACAGCAGCATTTACCCATGAATGGTGAATCAGTATTTAGGAAGTTCTTGCCTATATCTATAGATCTGAAACACTATTGGGTGCAGGGAATGTCAGAAAGGTTTTGTACATTTAAATTTTAATTTTGAGTACAAGTTAGTTCTGTCGAGGAAAGAAGGAAGGCTCTGATCTAACAGATTCTTCTGTTCCCATTTTATGACTTTCATGTGCTTTGGTGGTTTTTTGCTTGTAAGATTTAGGAATATCTATCAAGAACTGAATATGACTTAGAAAGAATGCCATGCACCATGCAGAGAAAAAGAAAATGCTGAGCCACAATGATCAGAAAACATTTGAGATAAGTTGAAGAGTTCTGCCTCTTTCTAAACACAGAAGGTTTACAGGTTTTTATATATATATATTTCTGACTAAATTGCAGTGAGGGTAATACTAAAATTGCCATGAATTAGCAGGCTGGTGCTTCCCTTGCATAAGCCTCTCAGTAATCCCAGGTCATTCAGTAATCTATAGTTTTCTAGATATACAATCCGGAACAGTAAATGTTTCTCAGTTAGAGTTTTGATTCCCTTTATTCATGTTTTATTTATTTTAAATATGTACTAAAATAAGTAAATTAAAAAAAAATAAAAAATATGTCTTCTTTTGCCCTGTATTTTAAGTCCTGTGCATGAATTCCCTGCTGATTCATGATGTCACGTAACTACTACAGTACACCTGGCCAGTTCAAAGGGGCTCTATTAAAGACAAAATTCACAATACAGTTACGTAGCATTATTTTCATGTCAGTGTTCTTTCATCTTCCCTCCTGCCTTATGTTTTTGAGTGGCTTTTCTCTTGCCACTGTGTTTTTCTATGTAGTGTTGTTGAATGTTAGTGATATTTTCTGTTGGCAGCATTTCATGAATAATTTCTTCTTAGCAGCCATTTTTTTAAATCGATTCTCTGTTTTCTTATAGACAATACCTGGCAGATACATATTGATATTCATTACTAAGAAAAGAGTCTGGTTAGACTTGGAATCTTAACCCTTTAAAGTGTTTCTTTGACCTCTAATCAAGTTGTATTTTCTTTACAAACAAGATTGTGTTTGTAGCTTCTTTACAGAACAACCTGGAAAAAGGTGATATTGGGAAGAAGGACTTCAAAACGAGAGTGATTTCACAAAATAAATAAATGTCTTGTCAGGAAGCCGTCACTGACTCTTAATTAAGTTGCTTCATCTGGAGAGCTTGCAGTTCTAGTCAGAATTTGTAGGAATCCTATGCAGCTTAGCTCAAGCCTGGTATACTAATGCATGCCAGCTCACCATATAGTCTTCAATATAAAGTAAAAACATTGATATTCTAATTATTATTCAATAAACTGGGAAGCAGAGATCTTAGAAGAGGGTTATAAGAAATGTTTAGACTAAAAACTTAATTTGGTCATGAAAGCTTTTAAAATGGCACACATACGTTAAGGTTACAGCAGCCTAGTCTTTTGCACTGTCATTAAAATATTCAGTTATATGGTAAGAGTGAGTTATTTACTTGCACTATAATCTTATTCATCTGTTCTTGCTTATGATTTGCTTGCTCCTGTGTTAATACATGACCTGGTTTTCTTTGCACTTGCATGTGCTGCAAAGATGCAACAAAATTGGTTGAACACAAACCAGATATAAAACATTTAAAGATTTCTATGGGGCTTCTTTACCCCATTTAACTGGTAAAACTGAAAAAAAGAATATTCTAAACAATCAATCTATTTTATTTGATGATTGATACTTCACTCAGTGAGCGCTGTTATTATCAGATGTACATCCAATGTTGCAGATTTAATGTTTTCTATATGTTACTTTAAATCACATCTTAAAATACTGAATGTACTTCATAAATAGAGACTAAGTATATATTGTTTATTCAAATCATTTAAAGAAAAATGTATTTGTTGTGGGTGTTTTTTCTAATGATTCGTGCTCTAGATGTATTTTACCTAAGGCTACAGGTTAATTTATTGTCTTGTCTTAATCTTTATTCTCCTCAAGGTCATTGTTAGTCTATATTTAAGATTGCTCCAATTTTTCAATTGCAAAAGAGCAGATGTGTAGGTCTGGTGGAGACAAGCTAGTGCTAGTGGCTATACTAGAGTGCCAAAACTAGCTGGAATCTGAGACTAACTCCTGGAGATAGGGGACAATGCCAGCACCAGACTTTGCTTGGCAGAGATGGAGCAAGGGTAAGACGAGAGGGAGGTACATAATGAAGGCAAATGCTTTGAAACCCTGAGAAGTGCTGCTGCTGTCAAGGGTGATGCCTTTGTAACTCCATAGCAGTAGAGTGAACAGCTCAAAAGAGATTGCTCCTGAAGAAGGAGGGAGAAGAATGCAAGCAACTGTGATACTTAGAAACTCTTGCTGCAATTTTAATTCTTATAGGGACTGTGTGGGGCAGGGGTGGGCTATACTTGTGACTCTGATTGATTTGTGAAATACAAACAAACAAAACAAAATCTTCTGTAGACTCCTGACATAAATCAGGAAAATTCTCTCAAAGCTTGACAGTTCCAGACTGCAAAGAGAATTTTGGTCCAGTTCAGGTAGTCAGCCAAAGATTTTCCAAGTACTGGCTGTTGTAGCATTGGCACATGACCAGTTTAATTCAAATGCATTTTGCAAAACTACTCAAATATGCGTACATCCCTGTGTATGTGGATAGTAGTTTTGCACCTGGGAAGTCTGGTCTTCTTAAAAAAAAAAGATAATTAAATGCATGTCATGTAACAAATGTTACCATTTTTTATGTTTTTGATATTTATTTATTTCAGTGTAATCTGGTATTCAGTTGACTTCTTCTGAAATAAAGCAAGAGATGCCTCAAGGAATTTGTGTCCTATCACTTTAGTGACTATTCTGATGAGAGACGTTTCCAGCCTCCATAAAAAACTGCAGTTCAGAAAAGTTCTTACTATATTATATACATTCTAATTACATACGATATACTACATACTATTCTTTTAAGGTTTTTTTATTGTTCTACATTTCTTTAATGTCAGTCTGAGAAAGGACTTCAGGGCACTACAGAAGTGTAAAGAAATACATTTATCTAGTGGTACTTCACTGAGTAGTTCTTACTGATTTTTAAACTATTTTTCTTTACTTAGACATGTAGAAGAGTTTTCAGAACATGTTTTAATAAATTATTATTGTGTGATTATGAACACTGCAGCATAGTATTATTTTTCCTTTATTTTGTGAAATGGTAATGGACAACTCATCTGAATCAGATCTTGAAATCTGATCAAATATTCCAGATGTTGTAGCATGAACATTGCAGTTTCTCTGTGATTCATGTCAGAAATGCAGCTGTCAACACTAAAGCACACCTGCCACCAATCTGCTGTCAGCAAATTATTTTTCAGTTTTATTAGGAAGTACAGTAAATTGCCAGAAGAAATCTTTGGTCTCATATTGAACCTTACCTCATATTCCAATTCACAATGTGTAAATCAATATGTTTAAGACAGTTTACATGGAAATAGCCTTGAGTCTGAGAAGTCACATACTAAAAATTGTTGCTTAAAAAAGTTTTCTTCTATCTTTCTGTAAATATCTTCAGAATGTTGCTCAGTAGAACAACATAAGCTGCTAAGAATTGTGCATGTCACCTATGGGCTCTTGAGACTGTATACATAGAGTGTTGCTGTTGCTGAGAAAGGAGTAGGGTCTTACTAGTTTCAAAAAAAAAAATTTCACTTTATCACAAGTAATTCTGGAAGCAAGAGAAATCCATGGGTCATTATCATTCAAACTAGGATGGATTTGGAATCAGTCGGTAGACCAACATTCCAAAGTGACATGCTGAAAGGGTTATTAAGCACTGGAACAGACTGCCCAGGGAAGTGGTTGAGTCACCATCTGTGGAGCTATTTAAAAGATGGGTAGACACAGTGCTTAGAGATATGGTTTAGTGATAGTTTTTGTTAGTGTTAGATTGATGGTTGGCCTAGATGATCTGAAAGGTCCCTTCCAACCTTTTTTTTTTTTACATCAGGAACTAGAGATTCTCATGTTTTAGGCCGCTGCTTTTCTGTCCTTGTCAAGCAGTACAATGATTATTGTATTATGATTACAGAATATGACTACAGAATCAAGAGTCAAATTTCTGAGTTTCAGAACTTTTGTGGCTTGGAAGGGATGTCTTTAACCCTGCTATTAAAAACTCCCCACTTCGAATACGTGTATGACACATTAATCCTCCTGCTTCATGTCATAGAGCAAGTAGTGTTGGTGCTCGTGTGCAAAGCAGTAGGATAATATGATTCAGAAGAAACCTTTGGAGATCTTGTATTTCACTTTCCTGCTCAAAAAAGTGCTAGTGCCAAAGTGAGATCAGGTTTCTAAGAGTCCTGTATATCAGAGTTTTCTGAATTCCCAAAGTAAGAGGTTCCATAGTCTCTTTTGGCACCTGTTCTAATGCTTAGACAAAACATTTTATGATTCTGTGTGTTAGCTGCTAATTTTCAAGCAATGACTCTTATTATGACTTTTGCTCACAGCTAACTTGAGGATGCTCTCTGTCAAAGTTTTTAATGGAAAGATTGATAAATTTCACTGACAATTCAGTCTTCAGCTAATATGTGTAACTCTGGCTGGTATTTGGTCATGTGTGATGTGTGATTCTCCAGTGAGCCAGATCATGTTTTGGAATGTTATAAGTAGCAGAATTCTGGTGTTTGGGTTTTTTTTTTTTCCCCTGTGAATACAGTATGATTATTTAACCTATATAAACTTATAACAATAGTGAATTTATACCTTAAAAATCCAGATCCCAAATCTAGGTAAAATATCACAGCAAATAACATAAATCGATTAATTGCAAAAAAATCGCCACACGACACCATCCCTTAAGTCTTTGTCTGCAGCTGTTATTAGAATCTAAATATTCCTTTTATAATGTTTGTTAGTGACAAATAGTATTATTGACAGATATTAATAAGAATGGAAGTGCAAAGAGAAGTGCATGGTACAAAGAAAAAAGAAATAAAGGGAAAAGAAGATTGAGATTTTGTTTTCATAAAATTCTGATGAATTTCTCAACACGTCTAGACATTTAAGCCCCTTCTGATCTATGTTTGAAAAGAATTATTTTCTTTTTGTCTTTTAAAAAAACCACCAAACCAAACCAAAACACAAAAACCCACAGAAAACCCAAAAAACACCCTAAGCATTGAATTTATAGTATAATTCCTTGGTCTGCTGACTTGGCCATTGAAAAATATTATTAAAATCTATGAATAACTCAAGTTCAGAAAAAGATACAGTCTTAGGTCATCTGGCAAATTTTCATTTAACATATTGTCTACCTGGACTTTGTTAAGGCCTTTGACACCGTCCCCCACAGCATTCTCCTGGAGAAGCTGGTGAATCATGGCATAGACAAGTGTACCCTTCACTGGATAAAAAACTGGCTGGATGGCCATGCCCAGAGAGTTGTGGTTAACGGGGTGAAATCCGGTTGGTGGCCGGTCACCAGTGGTGTCCCTCAGGGCTCAGTTTTGAAGCCAGTCTTGTTTAATATCTTTATTGATGATCTAGATAAGGGGGTTGAGTGCACCCACAGTAAGTTTGCAGATGACACCAAACTAGGTGGAGGTGTTGATCTGCTTGAGGGTCAGAAGGCTCTACAGAGGAACCCGGACAGACTGGATCAATGGGCCAAGGCCAATGGAATGAGGTTTAATAAGGCCAAGTGCTGGGTCCTGCATTTTGGTCACAGCAATCCCAGGCAACACTACAGGCTCGGGGAAGAGTGTCTGGAAAGCTGCCCAGCAGAAAAAGACCTTGGAGTGTTGGTGGACAGCCGGCTTAAAATGAGCCAGCAGTGTGCCCCGGTGGCCAAGAAGGCCAACAGCATCCTGACCTGCATCAGGACTAGCATGGCCAGCAGGGGAATTCCCCAAGGAAATAATGACAGGACCAGAGGAAATGGTCTAAAGATGCAGCAGGGGAGGTTTAGATTAGGTATTAGGAAGAATTGCTTTACTGAGAGAGTGGTCAGGCACCGGAACAGCCTGCCCAGGGAGGTGGTGGAGTCACCGTCCCTGGAGGTATTTAAGAAATGTGTAGACATGGCACTTCAGGGCATGCTCTAGTGCCTGAGATTATTGGTTTGTGGGTGGGTGTGATGTGGTGGGGTGTTGTGGTTTTTGTTTTGTTGTTGGTGTGTGTTTTTTAGGGGTTTTTTTTGTTTGGTTTTTTCGGGTTTTTTTGGTTGGACAAGTTTATCTCAGAGGTCTGTTCCAAGCATGATGATGATTCTGTGATTCTGTGAAAGCCAAGAGCAAAAGTCAGATTCCATTATAGGAAGCTGATCCTCTAGCTGGTCACCAGGATTTTTCACAGAAGTTTTCCTCTTCTGCACTATGGAAGCAATGGATCACAAAATCTAGGCAGTTTATGAGTTCCAATTCACAAATTGGGCTTTTTATGGCTATGGTGAAGTGAGATGGCCTTATGTCTGTCTAAAAACATTCATATTAACATCACACAGGAATGACAAAAGATTATGTAGAGCTAAGGCTTATCAGTATGGCTTCTTTCTGTTCTGCAATTCAGTGTTTTATAGCCATGTTTGCAGTTTAACTGCCTCATGCAAAACAGCTTAAGGGCAGCTTTTCATTAGCACAAAGTTTTTACAGGTACTCTTAAAGTAGTTATGCTCCTCATCACTGTGCAACATAGATTTTAAAAAATATTGTGAATGGGATACATGTGGTGAGGCCAAAAATGTACTAATCTTCCACTGATATATAAGCTCTTTATACACCTGAATAAACTCATTTTGTGTCAGAAAACTCAAAAGACCTCTCTTACATATTGCAAAGGGTTTCCTCTTCTAAGAACACACAGGATATGGGGAGTCTGGTCTAACTTCAAATGTCATTTGTACATTCTCTCCTTTGCCCAACATACCATGCAGTTTAGGATACTTCCTTCTGTCTGTTTTCATCCCCTATAAAAATACCACATAGACATAACTGACACATATGATATTAACCCAATGTTTTCAAAATCAGTCTCTTTAATGTATACTAAATTCTGTATGCATGCATATGTGTTTATACCCATAAAGATAATATTTATAGTTAATAAATAAACACCTCAGCTACTTTCAAGCACTGTTAAATAAGCTTGCATTAATATTCTAAGAAAATAGAGGAATATTAAATTACAGCTTGAGAAGAAATACAGGAGCAAGAACTGTACAAAATAGTATCTGTGAAGGCTTTTACATGTGTCTGTGAATGTTTTTATATATGTCCACACTTTTGTCTCTGATGTAATCCTAAGCAAATAACATTATATTGTGTCATGTATATAGGACAATAGCTAAGATAAATTTCTTTCCAAAGAAAAGATTAAAATTGATTTAAGAAATTTGGAACACCTTATTGTGCTAAGCACAGAATTTGACAATTGCCTGATAAAACTTGCCTCAAGATCATAGATACACAATGAAAATATATTCAATTCTACACAACTTCTGTCTGAAAAGTTAGGGCAAAGTGATTCATTAATGAAACTTTATCTTGTTGCTAAGACTGATGAATTTATATATTCAATCAGAATTCTAAGGAAAGGAAAGTATAATATTGGGATTAGCATGTAATATGAGAAACAGAGTTCTGAATAATTCATGAATTAACTGCAGAAATTTTAAAATTAGATATATGTAAGAATGTTTCCAGAGGGAAAAAATATGCACTGTCCTGTACATGTTATTATAGCTTCTATATTTTTTTGCATTTGGTTAGCTATTAAACATAAATATGTATCTTTAACTAGTTTCTTTTTATTTGCTTTTAGTTTGTAAACATTGTAGGAATTATGTAGCTCATTAGGAAACATTGATGCTATATAACAATGCATAATTATAAACTTTAAAAATACTTGCATTTTTATCTTCATTACAGTAACCTAAATTAAAAACTGAAAAACAAACCAACACAAACTGCTGGTCTTAGACTCTCTATTCATTTTCAGTTCTTATTTATCCATATAGTGTTGTTGGTATATAGGCTGTCTGTTTTATTTTTCATAACTCCAAGTCTTGTTCAATCAAGTAATAGCAGGCTGACTCATGCGATTACACAGAAGACAGTATTTTGATATGTAGCCAGTCCACTGAAACAGCTTTCCAAAGAGAAATATGTTGAAGGGAACCAAGGAAAGTAGAAGCTGCTTTGAAATGGAAAAAAAAAAATATATTAAAAAAAAATCACTCTTTGTGCTTAATAGATGTCCAAGAAATGAAGTGCCAGAAAACTTGATGTCTGTCCAAAGGGAAGTGTCACTTCCAAAATTTTTAACAGCTTCATGTGGATATTGCTTCAAATTGCTTCTAAAATGTCAAAACCAGCTTTTTATCCCCTGAAGTACAGTATGCTCTTCTTTTGCAAATAATAGTCTAAAAACCTAATGCTGTAGTTTAGTTTGTTGAGACATCATGTTGAGAATGAAAGAAAATACTTAGAAGCAGAGACTGATTACTTGCCAGTATGGCCTTAAAAATCTACTGAAATAGTTCATCTTGTTGCTCAAAGCATCAAATACACTAGGATTTATACTAATCTACCCTGCTGTTAATAATTGAATATACAAGCTTTAAATTAACACTAAATAATGAATTTTTTGCCAATATAAGCATGTCAATCATAGAATAAAATAATAGTTTGGAGTTGAAGGGACCTTTAGAAGTCACCTAGTTCAACACCACCTGCAATGAGCAGAGACATCGTCAACTAGATCAGGTTGCTCAGAGTCCCATCCGATCTATCTTGAATGTTTCCGGGGATGGGATATCTGCTGCCTCTCTGGGTAACTTGTTCCAGTGCTTCAACATTATCATTGTAAAAATTTTCCTCTTTATATCTAGTCCAAATGGTCTAAAAGCTGTTACTCCTTGCCCTATCACAACATGTCTGCTAAAAAGTTTGTCCCTATCATACCTGTAGATGCCCTTTAAGTGCTGAAAGACCTCAATAAGGTCTCACTGCAGCCTCTTCTTCTCCAGGCTGAAAAACCCCAACTCTCTCAGCCTGTCCTCATAGGAGAGGTGTTCCAGCCCTCTGATCATTTTTGTGGCCTTCCTCTGGACCCACTTTAAGAGGTACATGTCTTTCTTGTACTGAGGACTCAAGAATTGGACACAGTGCTCCAGGTGGAGTCTCACCAGAGTGGAATAGAGGGGTAGAATCACCTCCCTCAACCTGCTGCCACGCTTCTTTTGATGCAGCCCTGGATGCAGTTAGCTTTCTGGGCTGCAAGAGCACTGCCAGCTCACATGCAGCTTTTCATTCACCAGTACCCTCAAGTCCTTCTCATCATGGCTGATCTCAACCCCTTCATTCCCCAGTCAGTACTGATATTGATTGAGGGTCCCGTTTTTATAGCAAATCTTTGATCAGTCTGCTATGAAACGGCTTCCAGAAGGTGTGTCCTTTGCAATTTCTATCTTGCAAACAAATATCTGACATTCAGCAGTGTGAAAAATACTCCATTCTGTTCTCTAGAACTCTTCCCTGACTTAACTGTTACCCAAAAAGACAAAGACATACACCAAACTTTTTTTCTAGCTACAAGAAAGTTTTAATTGAAAACAAGAGTGCCAGGTTTGAACATAGCTTCAGCAGATTAGCAGTTATATTAGAAGGGGCTTTTCGTTTAGGTTCCGGTGTTGATATGTCACTGCACCCTGTCACTCTGAAAAGTGATAGTGCTTTGTTATCAGCACTGAGCATAGGCAGCCTCTTGATGTAGAGGCAGACTAAAATAGGCTGCCACAGTGAGGAAGGCACCACGCATATGTTGCATCTTCCCATGTGGGAAGATGTGGAAGGGCACTGCTGTCATACAGCTCTGCTCAGACAAGCAGTCTGATCATCTCCCAGGGTCTGGTTTCCTGACATTCAACAAAAAAATGAACTGATGGCAAAAATGTTCATCCTAGTTAAGCTTAAGGAATATAAAGGGATTCCAAGAATACAGCAGCATTTCTCATTAATAAATGATTCCTTGTATGTTTGCTTATCATCCCTTTTGGCAGGAAAAAACATTGTGGGATTAGTTATTGTTGAGAGTTCTGTATATGCAGAAGTTAAAATATTAGAGGGATATTCATATCTTATATTGAGGTTTTAGATGCAAAAGGGGTATATGAATGCTATTCTCAGCTTCCATGATTAAGAATTAGTGTAATTCTTTTAATATTTGAAGTCACTTTTAATATACTTCCAGACTGTACTGCTCTGATAGAAAATAGATCTGATTAATTTTTTCCCTTTTGTTGTTGCCTACCATCAGCGTCTTCTTTGGCCTGCTGTGGCAACGTAAATATCAACCATTTGATGCTTTTTTCTATCTAATCTTCTCAGGCACTTAATTTAATTCTTGCAACAAAAAATCTCACGTGTTCTCTACTAGGCATGATAGAGAGAAGACACTCAGCCTGTCATTTTCCACCTTTCTTGTAAGCCAAAACTGAGCCATATTGGAAGTAAGTATTTTATAGCTATACAGCAACTTTTCAGCAAGCACGGATTCTCCCTCCATGGCTATTTGCTTAGCTGCATCTTTTTGTATAAAAATAAGTTTTCATTCTATTCTCATGGGTTTCAAATATGTGCATATTTGGAACAGAGGAGGCACAGAGAATCCAATTATTTTTTTTTTTTATTATTTTTCTCTTTTGGATTTTTATAAAATTTTAAAATCAAGCAAAACCATAAAGTTAGGTAAATAAATTTTAAGCTATTCAGTTTGTCTCATAAGCTGTGCTGCTGCAATGTAGCGTTAATTGAAAAACCAATTAATCCAGCAAATCTGGGATAAAAGGTGTGGACATAGACAGCATATGTACAATTATTAATAACATGTAACAACCACAAGTCTTATACCAATAACAAGTATTTGTGTTGTGTGTGCTTCTTGACATGGCATTGCAGTTAATTTCTCATTCCTTGATGAAATCTTTGCTGTTGGGTATTCTGCCATGCAAAACGAGCAATAGGTGGAAAGTATATCCTAGTATGGACTGACTGTCTTTCAAGAAGAGATCCATGAGATACCCTGGCACTGGGAGAGCTCACTGTGGAGTTTGTATTACAGTTAATTGATTGCCAGATAAAGTTGAAGTTAATAAAATCAAAGGCTTAAAGTGTTTTAGACTGTATTGGTTTTATTGCTGTGTGAAGTTAACACATGCAAGTTTCAATATATTATTTATTACTTTACATACATTTTTCCTTTTACTTTGATAGTGTTACGTTATTGAAAAGCACATTCTGTTACAAAATTTTGCTTTTCTGGCTAATGAGTAAATAGCCCTATTGGTCTTTAAAGATACATGCTTTACTTTTTGCTTACTGAACGGCTTTGGTTTCTTATTTCTTGGAAGACTGTTTTAGCAAAGATATCAAACAGAATCAAGCAACAGTGCTAAAAGCGTGAAAAAATTACAGGATTTTCTTTTCATATATTAATTTGCAAGCTCTTTATTTCCATAGATTGCAGATATATGAAATTAATTTTTAACTACAATTTCTTCAAGTTAAAGCATGTGAAATTGAACCTTATGATTGGTTAGTTGCATAAATAAAGAATGATTCTAGTTTCATTTCCACTTTCATCTAGAACAGTTGTTTAAGGCAGAGAGCAACTGAAATAATAGTTTTTAGATTTTCTTAATTTTGTTTTTAATACCTTAACCTAGTTAAAACTGAGAGATTGAGAATACTGTCTGTCATTGTATGAACATGATTTAATATAAGGTCTTCACTAAATTGACTGTTTTCAACATTTGTTTTTTTTTTTTTTTTAAGAAAAGATATCTATAAGATACACACATATATTTTCTTTCTCCTTTCCAGAAAAAATATTTTTCATTTGTCCCACCTGGACTGACTCAAAGCAGATCCACAAAACACACAGCAGCTCTATTGTCAATGAATGCACAATTAACACTGCAAAGGATTTACAAGTATATATGAACTAAATGAAATTGTCGTGTGTGACAAATTGCATTGAATTAAATCTTCTTTTAAAAAACTATTTTTTCTACCTGAAGGTCATTGCACGCACTGTCAGTTACTCAAAACATTCTAAGTAGGTATTAGATCAATGGGGAGGAGGCAATACTGCAATTCTACAGTACACTTAAAACCAGAATAGAGCAATGTGGAAAGAGCAGCAGGAAACATACATCTGCAGCCGAACAGAAGCAGCTTGAATCCTTGTTTTTTTGCATTCTTACTAATTGAAAAGGAGACTGCAAAAGAATCCAGAAGGTATAATTGAAATGTATTTACTTGTTTGGAGTTGGTGGAAGACGGAACATACAAAGAAGAAAAAGAGCTTGTTTGAATAGGTGATGGGGGGGGCAGGGTTTCAATTTTTTTTACATTTTAAACATCTTTTCTCTATGCTTAACGTTTCTATACAATCAATTTTGCAAAATTTTAAAAGTGGAATTACAGTTAAAGTATTTTCCAGCTTTTACATGAACAGCAGGTGAAATATTAAATATCTATCTTGCAGAATTTCTGAGTTATCCATCTACTTTCAGTATACATAACCAGTAATTTAGGGTATATTAATTTTACTCCCAGCTCTCCCAGCCTCTTCTCATATCACGGATGCTCCAGTCCCTTCATCATCTCTGTGGCCCTTTACAGAACTTGCTCTAGAAAGTCCATGTCTCTCTTGTACCCAGCATAGGACACAGCACCTAGATGTGTTTCACCTGTACTGAGCAGAGAAGAAGGATCACCTTCCTTGACCTGTCGACAATCTTCTTCCTAGTACGGTTCAAAAATCTGTTGGGCTTTTTTGCTACAAGGGTGCATTGCTGGATCATGGTAAACTTACTGTCCACCAGGACCACCAAGACCTTTTCTGTTGAGCTGCTTTCCAGCTGGCCTCCAGGTGGCTGCTGCTGCGTGCCATTATTCTTCCCTAATGGCAGGGTTTCGCATTTCCGTTTGTTGAACATCAAGATATTCTTGTTGGTCATTGCTCCAACCTGTCCACGTCCCTCTAAGTGGCAGCACACCTATTTAATGTATTGGCTTATTGTTCTGCTTTGTTATCCTCTACAAACTTGCTGAAGGTTCTCTCTGTCTAGTGTCATTAATGAACGTGTTGAACAGTGTTAGACCCAGTTAGACTGTATTGACCTCTGAGATAAAGAAGGAGTAAATGGCCTGCAGTTGAAATTTGTGCAGCTGTTCACCATCCTTGTAGCTTGATAGTTCAACCAGTTTTCAACCTACCTCATTGTCCATTTATCTAGATCATGCTTCACCTATTTGCCTATGAGGATGCTAGGGGAGACAGTCATGAAAGCTATGTTAAATTCAGCATAAGTAACATTCACTGCTCTGTTCACCATTCCAGTCACCTCATCATTGAAGGCTATGAAGTTGATTAAACATGATTCCCCCTTCATATATCCACACTGAGTCCTCCAAAATGCTTTCATGTCCCTCATGTTTGGAAATGATTTCCAGAAGGATTTCCTCTAATGCCTTCCCAGGGATGAAAGCAAGGCTGACTTGCCTGTGGTTCCCCAGATCATCCTCCTTTTTTTTCTTGAACAGAGGAGTGATCTTTCCATTCTTCTAGACTTCAGAGAACTTCCCCAGTCAATACAGACTGTAGAGATAAATTCAAAGTGGTCTGGCAATGACATGAGCCAACTCCTCAGCGCTGGCAGGTGCAAGCCATCAGATCCCATGAACTTGGACATGTCCAGTTTGTTACATGATCCCTAACTTGGTCCTTCCCATTCCACTCACTATAGGTTTCTCTTCCTTCAGACTTCCCTGCTGGTCTCAAGTACCTGAGTCTTACCCTTAGACATCAAGACAAAGAAGGTATTGAGTGTTTCAGTCTTTTTCAGTGTCCTTTGTCATCAGATCCCTGGCCTTTATCAGCAGTGAGTCTGTATTTTGCTTTGTCTTCCTTCAGCTTCTGGTATACCCGTAGAAACCATTTTCCCTTTCACATCCTTTACCAGATGCCAGTCTAGGTGGGCTTTGGCTTTACTAACGCCAATGCTGCATGTTTGAACAGTTATCTGTGTATTTCCTCAGTCACCAGTCCCTGCTTCCACCAGTATGTTGCATTTTCTAGTCTGAGCTTTCTCAGGAGCTCCATGGATGTGAGAAACTGGATGTGAGAACCCAACAGAAACAATGGGCACCTACGGAAGATTGTGCCTTCCATAAAGTGATGTGAATTTTGTGGGAAGGAGGGAAGAGAGGTCATGGAAAAGGGCATAGGGCATCCCAATATGTTAAGAACTAGTAAAAGGGGAATCTATAACAGCAATAGCAGTGTACTCTGAGAGGAACAGTGAGTGGATAGCCCTGGCATTGAGCTGATGATAAGTAGAGTTTCCTACAGACATAAAACAGATTTTCTGGTATGTGTTTGGTCCAGAAAGGCACTGTAAATGAACAAGCTGGAAAGAGAAACTAAAAGAAAAGCCTGATTCAGGACGGAAAAATAGATAGGACAGATTTGTTTGCAAATCTTTTATTCATTCTGTCTGCTCCTGGAAAAACTGAATTTAAATCTGATTTATTTTTTAGAATTCCTGATTTGGTTTATGAATTTTCTTTCCTAATGAATAATAAGGTTAGAAATGGAATGTCCATTTTGCAGGCTCCTGCATACGAAAGTACAGACAATTCATCTTTAAATCTCTGTCCAGTTTGGAATCTGAGAATTTTCTGCAATTATATCAGTTTTGTCACATCTTGACACTTCATTAGGTTTACTGAGCCCCAGCAGAAGGGTAAATTTTCAAAAGTGCAAATCTGTCAGTAAACACTGTAAATTAATTTGTATGTTTATTTCATTAAAAGTAACAAGTCTAGGAGGGCATCTTTCCTAGCTGGATCATTGAATACTTATGACAAGAAGCTATCACCTACAGACTTCAAGAATGTCTAATGCTTGACAGTGTTTAAGAGGAATTTGAACAATGCCTTTAATAATAACGTGTTAACTTTTTGATCATCCCTGAATTTGGTCAGACAGTTGGACTAAATGACTAAATGATCCTTGTAACCTTCAACTGAAATTATTCTATTATTCTATTCTACTTTTTTCTTTTCAAAACAAAAAAAACCACCTTGAACTTCATCTGAAGAATTCAGCTTCTCAAAAAAGCCTTCCTCCTTGCAAGACTTAATGGCATCAAAACTCATCTATAGAATCAACATTTTCTTCAAATGTGCTGTGTATAATAACTTTTACCACACCAGCTCTACATATTTTGATGACTTGTGCGAACTTTACAAAAGATGGGCAATAAAGAAGAACTTATTAACTCCTGCAACACCATTTAGATGTCATCTTGTTGATTTCAAGACCCAAGTTATTTTTTCTGAATGGTGTTGAAAAGTGTAAAATAGACTTGCTTGGTGACTTGATTGCAAAAAGAACGTATGTCCCTATTATCCATCATGCAATATTGAACAAAAAGATAAAAGAAAGATCTATGTAAACCAATAGACACAATCACTTTGTTGGTGCTCTAGACAGAGAAGTGCCCAATCTCTTCCTACTCTATTTTCTGAAGTTTGTTTTAACAACAGCTGGCTACTTGCAGTTGCAAATCCTCACATCAATTTGTGTAGAAAAATGCCTGGTACAATAACTAGGGCAATAAATGTACTTTGAATACTATGCCAGTCACAAGATAAAGTTCTCAATAACAAAGCTAAACAAAAATTTTCTTATATAGTTGTGGAGAGTTTAAGAGCATGATAAAAATGAAATACAAGACTGATGAATAGATTTGCCAAAAAATATTATGCTAAAATTGAAGTAATCTTTGCTTATGACCGAACTTTTTGTTCAAAAATTAGAAAGCATCTGTCACAAGAAAAGAAGCTGAGAGACCTCGGATTCTCCAATCTGGACTACAGAAATCTCAGGGGAGTTCTTATCAATGTGCATAAATACCTGAGTGGGAGTGTCTTAATAATATGAATCCAGACTCTTTTCAGTGATGCCCAGTGAAAAGGACACGAGGCAATGGGCAAAACCTGAAAGATTTGACATTCTATGGGAACAGAAGAAAAATATTTATTCCTGTGAAGGTATTCAAAAACTGGCAGAGGTCGCCCAGGGAGGCTATGGAGTCTCCATCTTTAGAAATATTGAAACCTGCCTGGAACACACACTTAGCAACTTGTTTTAACTAACCCTGTTCTGAGTAGGGAGTTGCACTAGGTGATCTTCAGAGGTACCAACCAGCCTCAAGCACCCTGCAGTTCTGTGAAGGGCTTAATAAAGCAGCATTATCAGATGCCTTAATCTGCTGTCTGCAACCTGATACAACACAGAACGGAATTTCCTATCATGGCTGCAAAGGTGCATTCTGCATGCATGTTCAGTTTACTGTCCACCAGGACACCTAGAATTTACATTATCAGCATATGTTCAAAGTCTTTAAAGTTATATGTAACAAATTTCCACATTACTTGCCAAATAAGAGTTAGTGAATCCAGAATTATACTGGAGATACCATCAGCAGCACTAGAAAACACACTTCCAAGGTGTGACAACGGTATTGTCAGTAAGGTTCTTTTGAAGCTACATTTTCCCTAAATACATTTTCTACTTCTCTTACATGGAAGTTGTTGTTTTATTCTGTTACTTCATCCATTCCACTTCTGTATTCTTCTGGTACTACAAGATGTACACAGTAAAAGTATGTTACCTTGAATCTAGGAGTGAGTTTCTGGGCTTTTATGTTCCCTGTTCATAGTGCTAGTAACCAAGCAAATAATTGAAGTAAAAAGAAGTAACAGTGTCAAACCAGTTTCCCTAGTGACTCGATATTCCTGCCCCAGTGATTTTAACCTTCTGGAAGTCCTACGGGCTCTTTACATTTAAAAACATTAGTCAGCTACATCTACAGTAAAATTTAAACCATGTATATATTTTATTAAAAATTTTGGGTTCCAATTGTGGTATGCATGATCATACGCAAATGAGCATTATTGTAGATATTTGGCATGCATTGAAAGTTCAGCTATTTGTCTCAGAACTTAAGCCTATTTAAAAGATTCTTCATAACTTCAATAGATCTTAGAATATCATTTTCATTTTATGCACATATATGCAATATTATTTGCTACAGGATCCTAAGGCATAATGATTTACAATTTACATTATCAAAGACTGAATAAGCAACTGAGTAAAATATGTCAAATTATACTGTTGTATTTAATATGAATGCACATCCAACCCTCTCTGCAAGAAATGAATTGTAATTTCATGCTGTAAGATTTCGCAATAGAGAAAACTGATCATTAGATTTCCATTTTTTAAAAAAGTAATATGAGAATACAATCAGATCTATAGCAATTCATCATTTCATACGCCCTAGACTACGTCAACAACCTCAAAACCCCACATTTCTAAGCAGTATAGCAGTTCTACAAAGCACTTAGTAAAAATACTCTAAAAAAGTATAACACTGATAAAGTGACAGTCATAGATTCCAATATTTGTACATCATTATAATGTGCTATTTGTTTCTCAAACACCAGGTTTTCTTCTAAAATTCACTATGCTTTGAAACAAATTGTCCTCAGAATACACTCATTTGATTTTTTAGGCAGGCAGACCTAAAATATACACTTGTTTCTTTCCAATGAGCATTTAATATTGTTAAAGTAGTGCCTTGAAGAATCAAATTCCTTGAGCAATACTGTTGTGCATTGATCATTTTTATACTTAGCAAAATAATTGTCTAGAGGACTAATTGTAGAAGTTTTCCTTTTAATGTACGTTGACAGGGATCTAATCTGATATGGGTATACGGTAGGCATTAATTCATTGTTCCTTATTTATTTTGCTTCAGTGTGACTGGTTTTTGGTTTTTTTAATTATTTCCTGCAATTAATTTACATTAGAAAACATGCATTGCTTTAAATTTCCCATTACATTTCTAATATACTTCTATAGCACCCATGTAACAAAGAATTCTATTCTGAGTTAATGATTAGGATCATTAGGGAAGAAAACCAGTAAGATCTATATATTTCGTTATGAAAGCACAGCATAAGGTAAGTTATGCTTTAGACAGAAACCAATACTGATTTGTTGAATAGATTGCCTAAAAGAAAATGTATTAGAAACTCTACCTAGTACAGTGAATCTGTAACACTCCTTGCATGTGTGAGCAGCTTTGTTAGAGGATTAAAGCATTCCTGCTATAAAAAAAATTGATATTACTGTTAGCATTTTATTAAAAATGAAGCACAAATAAAGGATGATTTACTGTTAATTTTTTTTAAGTTTTCTTTTTTTGTGTTTTTGTTTTGCGATGTAGATTTCACTAGTAAACAGTACTTTGGTCTATAGAAATTTTTCAATTTTTTTTTTTTTTTTTTTTTTTTTTTTTTTTTTTTTTTCACATCTTTCCTTTTCTTTCACTATAGGTTAATTATGTTCAGTTTTAAAAATGAGACAGATTTCCTCAGAACCAGTCATACTAATTGTTTCTCCATCCTCTTTACTAAGAGCTGACCTGATTTTGATAGATAAGCTTTTTCCCAGCCTGATAGACCTGCCATGATGTAGTATGTATGTGTATGAAATGAAAGTGGAATAAACTTGTCCATTTGCTGACAAAATAGCAAAGTATTGTTTTCCCTTACTTAATCAATTTTTTTTTTTTTTTTTTTTTTTTTTTTTTTTTTTTTTTAATGTACGTACTTCTTTCTATTCCCTAAGTAGAAAGCCCATAAATAGTTAGGGACTTCATCATTTAGATGTTCGCATTCATTTCAGTTACAGAATGGTGAAAACATGAAGAACGTAAAGTAGCTATGTCTACAGGAAAGCTTAAATCATGATTATTTTTTATTAAAAAAAGGAACATAATACCACATTGTATGTCTTTTATGTTCTTAATTTTTCTGCAGGCTTTCCGACAAAAATTAAACCAAAGATATCTTATTTGTGCAAGACCCCAACAAAACTTAAGTTTTGGAAGTCTTCTGGCAGTAAGGATTTCTAAAGTGATTACAGACAAATGAAATACGACAATTATTGTAAATGTCTCTCTGGTTAATACAAAGTTAGTTAATCTTACCTTGCTGCCACATTATGAAAAGTTACTCTTATCTATTACAAGTTTCCTGAATAAAATATTCATATTGTCCATAATCAGATATCTTAACAATGAAATATATTTAAAACTCTTTTGAAAGAATTAAGCATGAGGATACACCCTCTTTTTTGTCTAGCAGGTAAAATTGTGCGAGAGATTTATACACATTGCTCTACATCCAGTACAATAAATTGCTTAAATGAAAACCAGTCTGAAGATCATCAGGAATATCCTGATAATAAAAATGGCATTTGTCAATCTACAAATTGCCTTAATCACTTTGAAAACCCAGATGCTTTTGTGCTGTATTGATGCTGCTGATTTCAGAATGCTTCAGTGATTTTATAAAAATAAATATATAATATCTAACAGTCAGAATTGTCCTGATGGAGAGAGAAATGAACATGACTGAAGACTTTTAACTAGTGATGAAGGTTCATTTTCAGTTAGCCTTTTGTTTTGCTCATTCTCTTGTAAAGCAATACTGAATCCATGGTTTCACTATTCTTCAATGTACTTTTCTCTTCTGACTGTGCTATTATTTGATCAGAAGTTCCTGACCTTGACAGCTATTGCCCAGCAACTTAGCAGTATTTATACTAGTACTTACACATATTGAACCTTCTTCTTTCCCTTCTTTTCAAGTAAATATTAGGAGTTGAGTGCAATTATTATTGTTGTTTATTATTATTATTTATTATTGCTATTGTTCTACAGTATTTTCTGATATTTCTGGTTTAGTTTTATTTGTTAATTTTATTCCATACCCATGATAGATGGTTTGTATTAGTTTTCCTCTTTCAGTGATTTTTTTTTTAATTATTTGTTTGTTTTTAAAGCATGTCCATATATTTCAATGCAGCATTTCATGACTTAAGCAAAACAAGTCACCTTAGAAGCACTCCAGCATTGTGCCCCTCAACACACATTATGTATATTTCAAGGTGTGTGATTTAGGAATGTGTGTAGGAGACGATTTCCTTTTGGATCAAAAAGGAAGTTGCATGTACAGATTTTGTTCATTAATGACTCTTCAGTAGGTAATGGTTTATTCATTACAATTTGAATTGTATTCTCTTATCTAACGAAGGACATGATTTTGTTTTTCCATAGATATCATCTTATTGAAAACTGCATCCTCTCGTCATCTTTTTTTCACTTTCTAATAGAGAAATGTTAAGCTTGAACTCTACTCTTTCAAGAGATGTTACCAAAAACCAGCAAATAGTTGGTGGGCAGTTTACACTTACTAGCTTCCCCAGTCCTCAAATATGTTTTTCCTTGTGGAAGATGTATTAATGAAAATATATAGTTCACCCACATTCCTTGAACACCTATGTGGTGGTTTGACGTAGACCAGCTGCCAGACCCCCATCCAGCTGCTCTCTTGCTCCCCTTTCCCCCTGTGGAAAGCTCCTGATTCCTGACAAAGACAGGGAGGTCATTTACTAATCAATTTCAAGGGCAGCACAGACTAAACTTGGCGAAAATTAGTTTAACTTGTAGTCAATTAAAAACAAAGTGGAATGGTGAGAAACAAAGACAATGATAAAAACAACTTCCCCTTCCCTCCCAAGCTCAACTTAATTCCTGAATCCTCTACCTATTCCCTCCCTGGGCAGCACAGGGGTACGGGAAATAGATTTTGTAGTCAGTTCATAACTCTTTGTCTCTGCCACTCCTTCCTCCTCACACTTTTCCCTTTCTGCAGGATTGGTCCCACACACAGCAGAATAGCTGATCCTGTGTGGGCTCCTCTCTGGCAGCTGCAAGGAAGGGAATCTCTTCTTCCTTGCAACCCCTCACTGCCAGCACCTATAAAACTGCACCCGACAGAATGCACTAAGGTTTTGTGTTTACTGACACACAGGGTGGAAAAATTGATGTAAGAAACTTGATGCCTTGGTGTTTTGAATTTTCATTACTAGTGAGCATCAGCTGCAGAAAGATATTTATAACACTGCTGCAGTGTCAAAACAGAAAAGCATACACTGTGTGCAGCAATCTGGTAGAGCGTGGTTACACTGACGCATTTGTCTAAAAAGATTCTCCTTCTCACAGTAATAAGGGCCCATATATATTCTAACAACTACTTTTTAGGGCATGAGTCTATCACAAAATAGCACTATAATAAAGAGATTATGTAGGGCTCCATTGGTAGGCCAGATTTTCCTGACCAAAGAAAAGGGGCATGTTCAGTATCTCACATTTATCTCATAATTATATATTACCTCATGACAATTTTGAATCCCCATAGTCACCTATTATGGATTTGCCTCTGACTCTGCTTCCTTAATGTGTGAGCTCTCTATTTCACACAGCAAAACCTCTCTTCTGATACCATTGCTAGCACTGTATCTCTTTGGGATTTCTCGAGAAAAAGTCTCTTTCAATATACATTGGAAATTCTTACTTTATGACTGGATGATTGCAAATAATTTCTTTAACAATCTATTTGGGAGGTGATGCTTGGCAGAAGTTGGAATCAAAATTCTGGACCAAGTGAGCAAAAGTTGTGACTTACTATCATTTTCTACTCATTAAAGGTTAAACAAGGTAAAACAAAACTCAAAGAAAGCTAAAACCCCTCATGAGGTTATGTTATAAACCTGTGCATATAATGTATGTATAAGTTTGGGGCACATTATATATGCATAATATATCTTTGTGCAATATATTTATGCACATTACCTTGTATCATTATTTTAAAAATTAATTAAAGTTGTAATTTGCTAAATCAAGGTACTTAAAGCTAACCAACAAAGTCTGAACACAGAATTTGTGGAAAATTTTTAAATTTTGACCCACAGAAATAAGAATTTACTAGGACATTTTTAAACTTTTAAGATAGTACAAAACTTCAAGGAAATAACATCCATTTCATAAAATATACTGAGTAAGAGTCTATATTTCTCTCGGGTGATGTGAGGATGTAAATAACCATGGTACCCACATTTCACATTTTGTTCCATTTCTCTGTCTTCCTCTGTCTTCTCTTGTTCATTTTGAGAGTGCGGTCACTCGTAGTTTTTTTTCATAAATACATAGTTGTGGTGAGTCAGAACAGATTATGAACTTTGGAATAAACTTTCTCCTCAATGGACCAAGAAAGTCTCTCCTTACACTTTGTGGGTTTTCTTGCTGTGGTTTGAGGAGTAGTGTGGGTCGGGGGAGATGATTTAGTTGTTGTTTGGGTTTTTTTAATGAGAAAATGTCTAGTGTGTTTGAGTTTCCCTGTTATGAAATGTTTTAGCTGTCAGAGAATCACCTATAGCTGTTAAATGTGTACAATAAAATTTTATTTATGCATATGTTCAGACAAGCTATGCAGGTGACATTTACAAATACTTGTATTTTATGTTGACAAAAAATTATAGAGTCATTTATGTCAGAAAAAACCCTTAAGATCATCAAGTCGAGCCATTAGCCTAATGCTGCCAAGTCCACCAATAAACCAAGTCCCTAATCACCCCATCTACACGTCTTTTAAACACCCTCAGGGATGGTCACTCAACCACCCCTCTGGGAAGCCTGTTCCAATGCTTGATAACCCTTTCAGTGAAGAAATTTTCCTAATATCCAATCTAAATTGCCCCAGTGCAAATTGAGTCCATTTCCTGTTGTCTTCTCACTTGCTGCTTGTGAAAAGAGGCAAGCCCCACCTCACTACAACCTCCTTTCAGGCAGTTGTAGAGAGCAATAAGGTCACCACTCAGCCTCCTCCTCTGCAGACTAAACAATCCCAGTTCCCTGAGCCACTCCTTATGTGTTCTAGACCCCTCAGCAACTTTGTTGCTCTTCTTTGACACACTTCAGCACCTCAATGTCTTTCTTGTAGTGAAAGGCCCAAAACAGTATTCAAGGCGTGGTCTCACCAGTGCCAACTACAGGGATACAATCACTTCCTAGTCCTGCTGCCACACCCTGATACAAGCCAAGATGTTGTTGGTCTTCTTGGCCAATTTTTCATTAATTTACGATATATAGTTTTTCTTCTGAAAAAGAAAAAGAAAATCAAAATATGTTGATAATTTTTATGCCCATGATGTCATATAGTGAAAGCTTTTCATTTGTATCAAGTGATGTTCAGGGGCCATACCCACACAGCAAGACTATGATGAAGTAATCAGTCTCCTAAAAACGTTTTCTTCTCTTCACTACTTATCTCGCACACTTCTTGACTCAGTGTCACAGCTTGTCTCTTTCCTAAATCTGAGATTGAGTGTTCAGGAACTACAAACATGCTCCAAGATTCTAGAAGCATTAAGGATTCTGGCAGATGCCATGTTAGTGGTGATGGCATATGGGTTGTTTCTAACATACATACTACAAGTTCTACACTGTTGAGCTATGTATCTATATATTTACGTTAGCTTAAGATTTTTATTTGAATATGAGCGCAATTCTTTGCTTGTTTATTCTTGATCCATCAACATCTTTTTCAGACATAATTAGCTTCTCTGCTGCACATCCAGTATCTTCCCTAGAGTAATCTTCAGTCTCAGTAAACACAGAAACAGTAGGAAGCAAATTGTACCCTAGGATGCTCAGTCATGTTTTCTACTGAAGTCATTAGTGTCCCTGAGTGATAAGTCGTCAATGGAAGACCCCAGTTGTGAAAAAGCAGAAATCATTAGAAGAACCTATCCTGTTTTCTCTTGGAATAAGAATTCTCTGAGCTTCTTTAAGAATTTAGGGTTGATAAAGAACATGCTATTAACATTTAGGTGAACTTCTGGAGGGCAGAACCATTTTATTGAAATGAAGGGTTAATATTTTCATGAGCCCAATAAATGTGTGAAAGGTACTCAAGAGGGGAAAGAGCTTTCTTTGTGTAACATCATCTTGGTATTGGGATATATGCAATGTCTAATGAGTCAGATAATTAATATACCCTTCCTGTATTGCTTTTATACAAGAACAGGAAACTGAGTAAACCCGAATTTGTGCTGGGTTGGGGAGGACATGAAAGACTCCTCTCTTTCCCTGTCATTAGTAAAGGATGACTACTGGCAAAGGTTCATTTCCATCATTGCTTTTCCACTGTTACCCTCAATTGCTATCCTAATCCTGTAAAAAAACAGGGTAGAGAAGGTATTAAAAAACCCAGTCATGACCATTAAGAAAAACAGTGAATTAAGTAACACCAGTTACAACCTTGTCATTTCTGAGATACAGGAAACTAAAGATTATAATATGGGGGAACAGAGGAAAATGAGGGCTAATGCAAAAGAAACATACCATTGTCTAGAGCAGAAAGAAGACAGAAGGCCACAGAAAGAGGAAAATCAGCAGTTAGATGATGGAATGACGGCAGGAAAAGAAAAGAGGCAACTGATTTTTTTACTATGAGGGTGGTGAGACACTGGAACAGGTTGCCCAGGGAAGTTGTGGATGCCACATCCCTGGAAGTGTTCAAGGCCAGGCTGGATGGGGCCTTGAGCAACCTGCTCTAGTGGGAGGTGTCCCTGCCCATGGCAGGGGGGTTGGAACTCGATGATCTTTGAGGTCCCTTCCAACCCAAACCATTCTATGATTCTATGATTCTATGATTTACTCATCAAAGATTACATCAGTGTAGAGAACAGGAAGAAGACAAGCAAAAACTGGCAAGCAGTTAGGAATAGCATTACATCTCCCGAATTTTTCCTTTTTATCACACATGACTGATTTCTGCTACAGAATATTCTTTAAGAATACCACAAGTCCACCCTCCATCACAGAAGTGAAAGAGAAATACCAGAAGAGGAAAGGAACGGAAAAGTGACTTTAGGGAAAGATAGGAGCATGTGTTAACTTTTTCAGCTAGAGGCTAGAAGAGTACATTTGCAAGGAGTATGGGGAGGAGAAATTAAAAAAAGGAGTATCAAAAGTTAAAGGGAATTGATACTGGGGACTCTGGGTGGAAAGAAGACAAAAAGAAGCAAGTAACGAGGATATTCTTATGCAGTGCAGAAAACCCAAAAGAAAACATAGAATGAAAGAGTGAATAGGGAAGCCATGTGCAAGAAAAAAATGTTTAAAAAGTTAGAAGAAAACACATACTTTAAGAAAGAGCTACAAGTGATGGTATGATAGCATGGACTGAAAAAAAAAAGAAATATGAGTCTTTAGAGTTTGTTTTTTCTTTCAAAGACTATCTGAAGCTGATGGTAGGTTTAGGTCTACATTTGTTTCAAGCTATAAGCAAAGTCAGCAAGGGAAAAGGAATTGAATTTCACACTTTAGAAAAACAATGATGAGGCATAAGGAGAGAAAGATTAGTTTGGCCTCATGTTTTAGGGGTTCTTAATCTGCTACAGTAAACTTCCACTGAACATTTATTTTCTTTAACAGTGTTTAAAATCCACTGCAAATTATTTCTACTCAGCACGTTTTCTGATTGCAATTATCTCTTTATTCTTATCTTTCACTCCAAGTCTTAATGGCAGTTGTGATTAGGAGTCTGTTGCTTATTGATTACGTTGATATGTGCATAGCAAGTTATTTATGTACTTAATTTAAATTAATTTTATTTGTAAGGTTGAAGCAGATGTTGTGGAGATGTGATTTCCCACCGACTGTTCAATGAAGTGTCACTTACATGAAGTTTTTTTCTTTTCCAGAAGCTTTCATTTTCTTTGCTTATATGTTTCTAACAGGGACTGCATGAGAAAATGACTTTCATAACCAACACAATTACTCATTATGAGATTTATCTCATAATTCATTCTCTCCCTGCAGATATATACTGTACTATGTTACTGTGCTCATTGAAAATCTTTCTGGCTCAGTCTGTATGTATACACTTTACATGCATTCAGATACTGACTCTGAGCCGTAAATCACAGTTGCCTTGGATGCTACGTGTGTGTGTGCAAATGAAAATAATGTGTATCAGCTACTAATTTATAGGACTAAGATATAAGTATTCCTAAAATCATGCTAGAAGGCAGCACGGAAGACAAACATCCTCTATGTAGACCTCTAAAGGTCATCTATATAGAGGTTTTTCTTTCATATTGTGTAGTCAGCACTTTGTTTGATGTGCTGATGTGTAAAGGAGAGTGAAATAATTCCGTAACTGACAGTCAAAACAAAGCAATGTGATGCACGGACAAAGCGTTTGTGAGGCCTATAGACCTTTGCAGTTCTTTGAGTCTGTATTGCTGGTACTCTTTTGACCTGTCTCATAGATCAAGTGTCTTTTTCTGGTCTATGGAAAAGTCTTATTTAACTCTGCAAACTCTGTTTTTTTATCTAGAATCCTGGCACTGTGACACCATTAAGGTTCTTACATTCTCTCTTTGCTCTTAGGTCTTCCTGCTTAAAACTGACAAACCTAATAAAGATGCTAAATCTACTGTTAAATTAAAATGGCCTAGAAATGGCACAATGGTTAAATCCCCCCACCCCACTCCCTCACTCTCCCAGGATGTTATTATTAAGTATTAATAATTAACTTTTAATTAACTTTTAATTTACTGCTCTGTATTTCGCAATGAAATTTCTACAGAATAATTCTTTTTTCCATGGTCTACATGGTCTAACTCATGGATGTGTCTTTATTAAATTTTTTTTAATATGTATGCGTCTATATGATATCTGTATTATATTCTTTAAACAACAATATGTTTTAGGAGACATTTTCCTTGGAAGGTGGA
The DNA here is from genome assembly GCF_001431845.1 of Calidris pugnax. NCBI lineage: Eukaryota > Metazoa > Chordata > Aves > Charadriiformes > Scolopacidae > Calidris > Calidris pugnax. Next base: position 4,179,657 of record NW_015090986.1, on the reverse strand, counting down.
ATTACAAGTTTTGGATCATATGTGCTGTATTTACTGTACTAAAGCAGACCTTGGCCCTTACATTTTTTATCAGTACTAGCCAAATACTTTGTTTTAAAGCAGTTTTAGCTCCTTGTTTAATTTTATATTGCACTGCATATATTAAAAAGCCGTAAACCACTTTCTCCATTGTTGTGTAATGGGAAATAAATCAGGGACTGAGTATCTTGTTGGTTTAGATGATGTTAATCAGTTTCCTGTATAGGAAACATGTGATCACTAATTTGAGGTCATAATGAGTCTTGTTGTAGGCAACTCAATTTCCATCAATAAAGAGAGGCTTTCATTTCTGGTGCTACTATTTCAGGTTCAGAAAAGTTATTTTTATTATCTTTTTTAATACAAATGCTGTCATTGTTAAAATTATAAAGTGGAAATTAAATAATGTAAACTTCTTAAGGGGACTGATATGAATACATAGTTCTGAACATTATGTTTAAAATTCTTATGATCATCATATTTGCTTGAAATTTGGAAAGTTTGATTTCTTACACATAAGTTGAACTCAGACGTAGTTTGATCTGAAAAAAAAGAAAACATCAAGAAGCATTAAAATAAGCCCACTTTATGAAAGATAAGAAACATGAGGGGAATGTCAGCTTTTGGGGGTAGAAAAAGTAGGCTTTCCTTGGTTTTCAAGATCTTCACCTTTTTCCCGTCTGTACTCACCCAAGACCCATTGCAGAGTGGTTTTCATCTGTGACTAGGACTTGTCTAGGCCAAGGAAACATATAAGCTTCATAGACATGATGTTTTGTTGTTACCCTTTTTGCAGGGAGGACATTCTTTTTTTCCATTTAAGATATGGGCAACTCAAGACATTTACATTATACAGTAATATTTTCAAGCATATTACAAAATGGAAAACAAAGCAGTTTGGCTGCTGAAACATTCACAAGCTTTCAAAAAGGAAGGCCACTCACTGCTAACCTAAAACGTCTGGGTAATTAGCTAGCAATATATGTTTAATGTCAGCATGTTACTTGCTGAACTTTGTGAATGTTTTTCAATACATGAAGAAGGAAATCCTTAACTGCTTAGTTGCTTTTATGCCTATGTTTACACTATCAGAAAGCACATATACTAGGTCTAAAAGAATATTCTGTTTATATATATGTGTGTGTATATATATGTATTCAGTGACTAATTGTGCAGACTTTTTTTTTTTTACATTGCAGGTTCTGTTGGTCTGCAAGTAAGCTGGGCAATACAAGGTATTATTTTGCTATGACAGTTGCATTGATTATAAATGTTAAATGAACCTCCATTCGTTTAGGGGGTCTTAATGGGGGGTGAGCAGGAAGTTACTTGGTTTATTGCAGTGTAATATTCAAGATTTTGGAAAAGCATATGTTCCTAATAGGCTTGATTGTGACAGGTCATGTTATTATTTTAGGGCTAATCTACATAATTAAAAAATTAGTAGCATTTAAGCTGAATCACATTCTTGGTAGTCTGTAATCTAACTTCATTCACCCTGGACATTCTACAAGCAGAGAGTTCCAAATATAAGGAGAAGGGAACTTGTGCCTCTGGGTTTTTCCGTCACCCATTGTAAACTACACTGGACTGGTAGGTCCTGGAGAAGATGAAATGTTGGAGTTGAGAAAGGGGAGGTTATCAGGGATCTGGAACTTTTAAAAATGTAATAGAGAGATAGTAACCCTCTAGCTTTGAATTTTGACAGCTGGACCTCTTTTCTTCAAGTATGGAAGAGGAAAATTTTTATGTGTGTATGGTGTCCTATCTCCTTAACTCTGTAATGCCTCGAAGAATATCTTGAAACACAAATAACTCCAGTCAGCCACAAAACATACAACTATTGTGTTGGGAAGTAAAAAAGGCGTCTGAAAGCTGATGCTTTGCTACTTAACAGGATCTTGGTGACTGTCTTAAAAAGGTTTATACAAAGCTGTGCACAGCAATTGTACTTATCTTTGTACTGCTAGAGAATTCTTAGGTGATGTGCTGCCATGTTTCCATTTATTCTAATACTGTAATTACTGTAGAATTTGGATTATCTGTGATAACTATGTGTGTGCAAAGCTTGCTTCAACAGTTTTAACAATGGGATTCACTAGAGTCTACCCTTCACAGGTTTCCCTGCCAGAAACGATACTGTTTTATGGAACGTCTAATACTAATATCACTAGAACTGCCTTGTAAAAATGGAGAAATAACTTTCTGAGAGAATGCGAAGGGAAAAGGCAGAGTTTCTTAGTATTGATGTAATACCTATTTTAACTGGATATCAAGGCAGGTTTCTAAATTTTTGTAACAGCATATTTAATTTTATCTTTTAGTCTTCCACACCTTTGTGAAGCAGGGTGATTTATCATGGCAAAGTGGAAATGTTTTGAACATGAAATATGGCAGAAAAGTGAGTTGTTGACAGACTGATTTGTTTCAACCTGTTGAAATATTTCCCCATTGGTTTCTAGCTAACAACTATGCAAATAGAAATTAATATTCAAATAACTAGCCTAATAATTGTTATTAACACACAATGCCCTCCTAGATATTTATTGCTGCAGTACAGCTTCTGGTTTGTATGAATCAGTTTTCATTGTAGTTTATTAGCAACCAACGATGATTATTTCCCTCTAATGTTTACAAACTATAATTCATCATCCTCTTATCTTTTATTTATGAGACAATGTCAAATGAAAGAAGCAAATTATGCATTGTTTTTGGTTGGAGGAGTTCTGCACTCTACAGCATATTAACTTTGCCATAAAGCAGCAGCGTTCAATGTTCTGCTCTGACTACTATGTACATCCAATCTGCCCTCATCTCACACCAGAGGAGAAAGTAGACTCTTCAGTGGTGTCTCACACTCTGGCAACTGTGTATTTAAAAAGACTTTTAGAAAAACCCTGACCCGTTAAAGTCAATGGGAGATTTGCCATTTACTTCAGTGAAGCCGAGATTTTATCCCTTCTGTTCGCTGTGTTGTTACATTGGTTTACACCTGTGCTAAACAAATAAGAAGCAGAAGGGAATGGATTCCTTCTGTTCATCCTTCTCTCATGGGAAACAAGTTTCAGCACATTGAAAATATTTGAATATTCTGGAAGGGAACGGTTTAAATCCTGCTGCTTCTATTTTTATAACTGTCATCTTAAAGGAAAATATTTTAAGAAAGGAAAAATTATACTAGGCTGTTATCTCTGATGTCATTACATCTGTTACTAAGGAATAGTTGTAACTGTTAGGAAAGCTGGTCATTTTCCTTCTGGGTTTTTTAAATTACTACAATGGCAGTTACATTTAATTGTCAGATACATACTATGCTAGTATGAAGATGCCATGCATTGACAAGCAGTTGCAAAACAAAAACAGTAAACGGAGTGAAGGAAAGCTTAGGTGAGCATATATATGTTTATAACATATCAAAACAATTTTTACAAATAAAAGCTACTAATTCCTGGTTATTAGTGGCTTCAGAATGACAATACTAGAGTAAAGGGCTTTGTATTTATTACTGTGTAACAGAATATTAGTTATTTTATTCTAATTGACACTCACATAGAAGACTTCCATTTCATATTTGAAATTCATTGGAGGCTTCTAAGAGTTCTTTTGAAATTTTCCTTATAGTTCACGTGCTAAATCCATATTATGAAGTCATCAGTAAACTTTAGTATGACAATCTGTTGCAAGACTAACATGCATTTCTCTACATTAAACCAGGTTCTTAACCCCTAAAGATTTGCAACAAAGCAAGATCAGAGAATATCATTTTGATTTGACTGTACAGTCAATTTAATAAAGAGTTACTAGTTAATATAGACTGGATAAGGTTGGTTAAATTACCCAAATTAGTCCTCACCCTTCCCTTCCCTTCCCTTCCCTTCCCTTCCCTTCCTTTCCCTTCCCTTCAAAAAAAATGCATATTTTAATATCATTATTAATTATAATATTAATATTTATGTAGTTCAGATTAAGTTAGTTATGAAGATCAAAAATTTAATATAGGAAATATATGCTAAAATGAGCAATTTAACAGTATATGGGGTCAGAATTTTAATATATACGGTTCCACCATAATATATTCCACCATAATGTATTATGGTGGAATAGCTGATTTGATAGATCTCATCAGTAGACTCAGACATAATTAATATTTTCATTTTTCCCGTATTATTTCTTTTCAAAAACTGTAAGTGTATCTTAATAGTTGCATGAATGTTGGGAAAAAAATTAAATGACAACACCATAACACTTTTTCACACTACTTGTGTTCTGTAGAATGCCTCATTCTAGGACTCACCTTAATTATACAGGGCAAAGAAGGGAGATGTGAGGTTTCTGATTCAAAGCATTATGCATACGTATGTATGATTCATTGTCTAAATAGTATGTGAAACTAAGTGTGCATTGCTTTTGCAGTTCCAATAGTTTTCGCTTGTGTTCTCACAATACAGTATTTGTTTACTCTTGTGAATACTTCTTCCTGAATCACACATTCTTGGCTCCAACTAGACCTCAGACACTGCAGTGTTGTTAGACCTAAACTGGGTCATGCAATACAGTAGATTCAATTAAGATTTTCTGAAATTTAAAGCACACAGTCTGAGAGCCAGGAACCTTATGGACTAAGACCGTCTTGGTCTTCAGTTTAATGATCTGTCCCTAAATGATTTAAACTTCTTGATCCTATATCTTTCATGTTCCTTCTGAATCCTCTCCCGCCTCTTTGCCACCTCGTCTTCAACCAGAAGGCACTGTTTCTTTGGAAGAACACTGTAAAAACTTTTGCCTACGTTGACTGGATCAGCCACACTTCAAGTAAAACACAAATGCCACAGGGCATCATGGAGAGGCTGAGTGACCTCTAGTTTACTAAATAAATAGATTTTCTGGAGTTGTGCCCTGACAAGAGAGAGGGCTAGGCTTGCCAGTCAGCAGGCATGGTAAGTAACTCTAGGTTGTATTTATAGTGTCACAGAGGCCCCTCGCTTGTCATATAGAATTATTAGTGACAGTGGTGAAATGATTAAAAGCACACCTGTTATCATAGTATCAATAAAAATTAAAATGGCCTGTCTCATCTGACTTTCTCTGCTGTCATGTACTGTGCACCATTTCCATGGTAATGAAGCTTTTATGCTGCTTATGTTAGCTTCAGATAATGTATTCCCCTCAGGTATATGTTTTTTATCATCATCCATTTCACTGTATGAATGCTGACGTTGTAGGTGACTGCAGATGTGCCATAATTGTTGGTTTCTGCAAATAGTGTCACCCTTCCGCCTCTCCCTACACAGGTGTTTATAGCTCTGTCACAAGGTCATTGAATGTTGCACATGCTAGTATATTCAAAATTTCTTTGGAAACACTTGGTAGATTAATTGATACAGGAAGGGGATAATATGAAATGTTTATCTAATATAACACTTTCATTCTTAAACCTCAATTCCATATAACTAATACATTTTTAAGGACCATACAATTTAAGTATTCTTCTTCAGATTTTTTTTTGTAAGAAGAGACAATATAAATTTAAAATATCTAATACTTCATGATGCATACTTTATTTTTTAAAATATGTTGATAAAATTATATTTCTCCTTAGTTTATCCAACACTTTATTGCTTACCCTTGAGTCTTCAAACCAGTTAAAACCATCACAGTGTTTGATGCTGAAAAGGTAAGCAAAGAAAAAATTTCTCCGTATGTGGAAACACATAGTCTTGTAGTACAACTAAATGAGATATGTTTAATAAGGTTCTCATATAATAAATCCATATTTCTTTGAGGGCAGCCTCTGTAGATGTGCTATAAAGGTTAGGAAAAAGAGTCAAATTCATATATGAGAGTCAATTTTAATAGTTCACCTCTCGGCATTGTGCCTATCTGCTCAACTTGCAAAGCTCTTTCTTCTAGGGGCAATTCACCTGCTAGATAAAAAGATGTTAGTTACTTTAATGTTTTGCTTGGAGATTTTTATTTTATTTTTTCAACAAAGATACAGCTGTAAAAGTGATAATATATAAAATAAATATATAAATAAATATATATAATATAAAATAAAGATTCCTGGCCAAAATATGTTTCATTATCGTTAAATTTACCTTAAAATTTTTTTTCCATTAACTTTTCTTCTTCTCTTTACAAATGTGAAGTATCTTTATAAGAAAATGTTATAGCCTCCAAATATCACACTGTTATATAATTGTAAATTCCATCTTACTGTAAATGAACCTTATTTAATTAATAGTCTTTTTCTTAGTCAAAAATAATTTATTTGGAATTAGAATTTAATATCTAATACTGTAAAGTATAATGATAAGTGGGAATTTACGGACATTAATTTCTAAAAGTTGAAGTTGACCTAAAAGCAATGAATGATTGCACAGTTATCAAAAAAAACACCACTGACAACCAATTCTTTGTCTTCCATAGAGAATAAATAATACTTTATAAAACTTACAAGTCTCAGTTACTATTATTATAATTTTTCAAAATCATTAAATTATGATAGCTAAACAGAATTATCTTAACTCTTAGTGGGACTACTTAAGAGGATGTTAAACTTTATCTTGGATGAGAATGTGTGTATCACTCAAACTATAGGATCAAGATTAGATAAATTCCAAAGCTGGTTATAAGACAAATCAGGACTCAGATTGATCTGACAACAAGGAGCAGGTTTTCACTAAACATACTCAAGTTGCTGTACAAACAACAGGCAGGCGATGATGGAGAGTTTTTTTGATGATTAATGTAAATAAGTGAAAATGCCTTTAAGAATTTATACATTATAGAAAAAAAAAGATGAAACATAACCTGCTTTCTTCAGATTGCTGATGAATCTGGCACGTCTTTTTCAGACAAGTTTGTAATCCAGTGTAATTTAGATTTAAGACTTCAATTTAAAGAGATCTGAGGTTCTATGTCGTTTTTTTTTTATTTCTCTGATTTTCTAAGTGCGCTTAAGGGTAGGTGTTGCTTATTTTTTCCTTTTTATTTCTCCATATTTTAATAAATCTGATTCAAAGATATTTTTCCCATTTCCAGCTTTTCTATTATTTTTTATCACTGCTTAATAACACAAAGCTAAAATATCTTTATGCTTACTTAAATCTTTTACATAGTTGCCCCTAACCTAACAACAAAAAGTAAAAAAGCGTATTCAAAGTTTCAAGTATGAACCGTATCCTTGACACTAATGTCATCTACACGACAGTGCTCGGTCCATTTACTGATGTTTTTTGAATGAATACACACATGCTTACTATTTCACTTAGTGTGGACTGTAATTTGTCTTGGCTTCATATGACGGAGAAGATCAAATAAAAATTACCTACTGTTATTTTAAAATTATTTCAGAACCTTTCAAAATATATGGTTTTTGTGTTCTATATCCTTGTCTCAGTTCATTTTAGAAGAGTAAAAATGCACTTTTAACCTTTTAGACTAAAGACTTTGAGAAAGTATCCATTTCAACAACTCCAAGGCATTTTTTTAAAAACCTTACTCTTATTTCTTCCAATAATGTCATCACGTTGAGATCCTTCTGCTAATTTCATTGCAGTTGAGGTCATCCAGCAAGTATGAAAACCTGATGTTCCTTTGTCTGTTCTAAATTTGTTGATGAGATTACAAAGAGATGGTATTTCCATTTGCAGTATTTAAATGGTAAGATGTAGTACTTCCTAATAGCTTATACTTAGAGTTTATGAATATAACATGTTTTCATATTCATGTTGTTGATATCATCTTGGCCACTTTGCTGATTTAATGTTAACAAAACAGGTAAAGATCATATCTCTATATTATTTCTTGCCCCTATCCCTCTTGTCTGATTGGGTGAAGGCATTGACTTGTAGACTTTCTGTCAGAATTTCTCTGAAAAATGAAATAAATCCTATAGGCAGGTTGCCTAAAAATGTAGTCACATAGAAGAATACAGCACAAATAATTTCTTAAGTGTAAGTGCTATCATGGATCCTTACAATGCAATTTGTAATCATTTCAGAGTACTGTAAGAAAAGGAACACATTCATAAAAACTGTGTAAGCAACCTGATAATTTTGATTTTGTAGCACATTACGTGTACTAATCAATTAAAGGCTAACATGTAATATGAGTCCTTACAGTAGCAGTGAATTAGGTTCAGTGACCTGGGGGATCTCTTACAGTTTTGTGATATATAATTATCAGGTATTAATGGTACTTTTCTATTCATGTAGCCTTGCTATCCTTGCCTTTGCATACAAGATCAATTCACCCTGTAGCATACTAAGAGAAGCGAAAATTCCTGTTGGAGTTTCCCTGATATTACACATTAAATACAAATTAAAACTGAAAATTTTTTTCCGCAGGTCTTGTTTTGTCCTTCCACAATCAAACTTTTCACTTTGTTCAGTTAGTAAATGGAGTAATTAAGTTGCTTGCACAAACACTTAGGACATCGGGTTAATTTTAAAACATTCTTCTACATGAATAGGAGAAATGAAAAGGTCCTCCAGGAAGGTATTCAACATACTGAAATTTATTCTGATTCTCTGAATCTCTCTATAAATGACTCATTCTTGACCAGTCTCAATGACTCCATGATTATGCCTACATTCTTTGACTGTTCTCACCTCTTTCTTTCTCCTCTGCAGTTGTCCTAGGTCCCAAAAAGTTATCAATTTGTGTGTGTAACTATTGCAACAGTGAATATTCAATGAGCTTTTCCTTTTGGGACCTGCTTCCTTGTTCTTCAGATCTTATCTTTTATGCAAGTCTTCCCTGAATCTTCAGTGATCATTTCTGAGCTGATCATTTCCACCTCTGATGTTTTATTTCCTGCTTTGCCTTCCTTTACAGAACCCCTTTGCAGTCTTTTCCAGGGCATCCTATCTTCCATCCTGGGAATATATATAAGATCTGCCTTATGATAAGCTATTTTGCCCTTTTCTCTGATTTTCGCCATTCTGCCTTATCTCCTAAAAGTCATGAGCTGGCAGCTTAACATTGTTTCTCACGCCTTTTTTAATAATCTATTTCTGAGTTCATAATAAATTAAACATTTTCTTTTTTTTTTTTGTTCTCAGTGCAAAATCCTGACACTTGTCTTAGCTGTTTCTTTTCTTCAATACTAAAGAATACTCTGCATCTTTTCCCTCTCCTGCCTCCAAACCCTTATGATTATCCTAAAATAAGAAATTACACTAGTCTTTTCTCTCTCACTGCCATGCACAAATCTTTCTATGGGTCTTGTCTTCTACTGAATGATGTTTAAAAGGTCATAAAAGTACAGTCCCATGCCTCAGCCTAATGGTTAAAGAAGCATTAAGCGCATTTTTGGGTTTGCATTGTTAGGTGTTGTATAAAAATTTTCTGATGTCTCCATCATATTGACCATTTTTCCTTGTGCTTATTGTGCCCTTTCAATTAATGACATCAGTAAGAAAAATCACAGACCTGTTTTCTTTGAAGAAACTTCTGACTTATTTGGAGTATTGTAGCTATAGGATCCTAGTTCTCTTATGCTCTCTACAGAAGTTCCTTAGTACTCAGCTGATCTTTGTTCTGGGTCATAAGTTTCAGGAGCTGGAGCTTAGGGTTTTGGCTCATACTTAAGGCTCATTTATGGGCCTAGATCAAATATAACAAGGTCCTTTAAAATTTTCCCATGTTACATAGACTCAATATACAATAACAGCCATAGTACTTATATTGTGAATAATGGGGCAGACCTGTGGATAACTCAGTAAAGGAAATAGCAAATTTTCCCTTGAAGGAGAGAAAATGTTTAAAAATTGCATTTCCTATTCTCATTTGCTGTTCTTCCCACCATTGTTGCTGCAACAATGTTCTTGAAATTGAATTTGCTGTCTGTAATATTAAGTGTACCTGTCCAGGAGCTGTGAGATATAACTAGCAGCAGGTGGAAATGGATCAAAAGCAAAACGGTGAAGCATCACACTGCAGGGAGCTTCTGCTTCAGTTTTGTCTCAAGTAGGCAGACAAAAAATTTAAATGCAGAAATTCTTTGTCTGCGTCTAGTCTTAATATTGGAAGAATGAGTCTCTGCTTCATGAATAGTCTCAAAAAGTATGCTGTGGATGATTCTTCTAACAATACTGTGCACACTTGCTTCAATCCATAGCAATGCATGCATTTTGATTTCTTGAGTCAAGCAAGCAGTAAAGTCACTTGTAATCACTAATGTCTCTATTCATCAAACATCATAAATTGATTATGTTCTTTGGTCACTATATGACATATCATGTAGCAAGTTTAATTTTTTGAATTTCCCATGATGCTGAGCTGTAGTATTATACATATATTTCATATATTATACATAAATATGATTGTATGTAGAGAGATATATTTTCCACACTGGACACACAAACCTGATAGAACAGTTTACTATTATGTCTAGGTAAGAAACACTTAAAACATGCATTTCTATTTTAGAAAGTTAGGGCATGTTCGCTCTGCACTCAAACATGATAGGAAAGAACATTCATGCATAAAAAAGTTTGCTTGCTTTACTGGAATGTCAATACTTATCCATCAATATATAAATAGAATCACAGAATAATATGAAGGTTTGAGTTGGAAGAGACCTTAAAAGCCATTGAGTTCCAACCCCCCTGCCATGGGCAGGGACACCTCCCATTAGAACAGGTTGCTCGAAGCTGGGCCGTGAACACTTCCAGGGATGTGGCATCCACAACTTCCCTGGGCTATCTGTTCCAGTGCGTCACCACCCTGACAGTAAAGAACTTCTTCCTAATATCTAATCTAAATCTTTCCTCTTTCAATTTAAAACCATTACGCTTCTTCCTGTCACTAGAATCCCTTATAAAGAGTCCCTCCCTATCTTTCCTATAGACCACCTTACAGTACTGGAAGTCTGCTATAAGATCTACCCTAAAACTTCTCTTCTCCAGGCTGAACAACCCCAACTCTCTCAGCCTGTCTTCACAGGAGAGGTGCTCCAGCTTTCTGATCATCTTTGTGGCCCTCTGCTGGACCTGTTCTAACAGGTCCATGTTCTTTCTGTGTTGAGGACTCCAGAGCTGGACACAGTACTCCAGGTGGGGTCTCACCACTGTGGTGTAGAGGGGCAGAATCACCCCCCTCAACCTGCTGGCCACACTTCTTTTGATGCAGCCCACGATGCAGTTGGCTTCCTGGGCTGCCAGTGCACATTGCAGGGTCATGTTGAGCTTCTCATCCTGCAACACCCTCAGGTCCTTCTCCTCAGGGCTGCTTTTAATCCATTCTCTGCCGGACTTATATTTGTGCCTGGGATTACCATGACCCACATGCAGGACCTTGCACTTGGCCTTGTTGAACTTCATGAGGTTTGCATAGGCCCACCTCTCAAGCCTGTCAAGCTCTTTGACTTTGCGTCTTCTCTTCCTTGTGTCTCCCATTTTTAATTAGCATATATATCTTTAGGTTTATAAAATTTATGTACCAAATGCGTTACAGGAAGAGATTTTGTAGACATATATGTAGTTTTTTGTTAGTAACAATTTTATGAAAACAAAATGGGTTGGGCAAACTAAAAACTTTATAGTGGAAGACAGAGTATGCTGAGGAAGTGAAATCACGGGTTTGAGTTTATTCTACAGCCTGCAAAAGGCCCACCTGTTGGAAAAACAGTGTGTATGTACAGACTTACTTTCTGTTTTATCCCCTCTCTCTTTTTCTCTTTGATGATATATTCAGAATCCACAGATTAGGTGTGCCTCTTAAGCAGAAAGCCCATAAATAAATTTTAAAAAGGTTCCTTTCTCTTTTTTTGTTTTTCACTAGGAAATGCTTGTTTACCCAACTAAAGTATATCTTTTCTTTGGAATATCCAAGGTTTTTTTTTAATACTTAGAAAATTAATAGAAATATTATGAAGTTTCAAAGGTACCATCGTAGTAATCATGTATTGTTCATGAATGTTATTCAGCAAATGAAACACATACATTGACCCAAATTTGTGAAACTTAAGCTGCCCAATGAAAAGGTCTGAGACCTCATCAAATCTATTCATCTCATGTACAAAGTATTTGTTTAATCTACTGCATACAAAAAAATCATAGATAGCCTTCAAATGAAATGTAAAACTATAAAGTAAATTTCTTTTTTGACTTAGCTGCCAGGGAATCTTACCTTTCTGAAAAATTCAAGGATGGAATTCTTCTTGCCAACTTTGGCAAAGAGTGGACTATTGTGGTTCCAATTACCATTTGAATTTGAGTGCAACATAAGAGCTTCGACAATGATTTAAAGTAGTTTCATATGAATTAAAATGTATATAAATTTTATTATTTTTGCAGACACAGTATGATGTAAGAACCTTGCAAGTTTGATTACAGCTTTCCTAGAGTGAAACAAAAGCATCTGTACATATTAATGTAGGGCTGAGTCTTGACCCTAACTGAGAGTAAATCTGGAGAAAGTTACTCCTGTGTTGGAAGAAGAGGAAGTGGATTTTATCACCAGATTCAATTTAAACATATAACAGCTGTCTAAAACTTCTGAAAGTCTTTGAGGGTTAGAAAGCCTTAAGATGAAAAACATTAAAAGGTAAACAAGGCACGCACAGATGTTTTCCCCCAGATTTAGATATGTTTAATACATTCTAAAGTGTGTTACTTACATCATTCATGTAAAATCAAGCCCCAAAACTTGAAAAAAGTAATTTAAGGTTTCCTGTAAAACCCAAATTTGACATAGGTACAGCATTTGTATATGCACCTGTCTTTCACAAAGGGTGATTCATTCTGTGTTCCTTATCTTTTAGCTGACAATACAAGACACTTACAGTATAATTTACCGAAATGTGATCCCTCTTACCTACAACTGTGTTTACTGAGACCTCTTCTCTAAGCCTATAAAGAGCTATAAAGATCTTACTATGACAAAAAATGAACACCCTAGGCATCAAAAATTGATCACACAAAATCAGGTGATACTTTATAATTTTGTCTGTAATCTGTCTACCTTATTTTCCTTTATGCAAAATGACATTGATTTTGCCTCATCTCATTTGATTATTCTAAAGATCTATTAATTAATATTAGTAAAGATTTAAGATGTTTTGACAAAAACACCACAGAAGATTCCATAAGATAGTTAATAAATCTATCTTCAGAGCAAAATTTGAGCAATATTCAGTAACGAAGGTCAGTGAATAATACTGGAAAGTACTGAATATTAACTTTCTTGAGCTCAACTGATAACAGTCAGAAATAAACAGAAAACCTTTAAAGCATGCAAAATCTTTTCATGCATGATATGCTTTTAGAAAAATAAATAACTTCTGAATACCTAGCTATAAAGGATGTCTTTATCTTTTCTCCAATTATATAGTTAGCTTAAGAAAGTATACTTTATCTCATGTAAAACTTACTTTGAAGTAGAAACATAGTAGCAATCTTTAATTTGTTTCCCTGGCTTTGCAGCTGTCTTGTTTTTTGAATTGTGTTTCTGCATGCAATATTTGCATGAAATGTTCACATAAAGAGAGTAGCTTGTTATGCAAGACATGACCACCTCTCTACTGGCTAATGATGTACCCAAATTTCTCTTCTACCGTTCCAAGAGCTCATGCAACTGCCATTGTAAATACTTTGGCATTTTCTGAAAAAGAGTTTAAATTCGTCACTTTTTAATTACAAAAATTTTTAATTATTTTTTCTTTAGTGTTTGTGCACAAATTCCATTCTGCATTAAATCACACTTTATATACACGTGCATATCACGACCAAAAAAAGAGATAATCTCTGCTATTTGTTTTTAAATAGAAGCGAAGACTTATCTATGAACTTCAGAAGTGTCTCTGCTCATCAGTGAAATAAAAATCAGCTGTATTAAAAAAGCTCTATTTTGCAGCTTTTTTAAAAAATTTATAACGTTTTATAAAGACTTTTGGCTCACTCTTTATGTGGAGAAATGTCATATAACCCCATAAAACACCAAGATTTTTTTAAACTGTATTATTTGAAATGTTATGGCAATACTAAAGTGGTTTGTTTACATATTATGGAAAGAGCATTATAAACAAACAAAAGAGTAATATAATTTCTTATAAGTGGTTTTGTTTTATTAAAGATAGCTTAGTAAAGGGACCTTATATCGAAAGTGTTCAGAAAAGAGTTCCATAATTTGTAGTCTAGAGAACCCAGCTGACAGAGAAAGACTTGCATCAAAACTGTTTACTTAACAATTGACCCATTGGAAAATTGTACGCTGGAACAGTCTACTAATGAATAGGACATACTGTATCAGAAACTAGCCTCTCAACCAAGACCAGGGGGCTTTCTAAAAAAGAAATTACCTTAACTTAATTGGAAGACAATGGTTTGATACAGGAAGTAATGAAATGGATTTTTTGGTGGTGTGTAGAAGCTCAGAAGGGATGATTAGAAAATTTCCTTAGAGCTGAAAAGTCTTTGAACCATTTCTTTGTTACATAGAGCTTTGGGTATGCTGTATGCTTCAACAAGCTATTTTCTAACAAGTTATAGGGTAGACTTTGCAAAAGTGCTTAAGTCTGCCTTAACATTGCTCCCGTAGAGGCATTCTCATGCTCAGTGAAGCAGCATTTAGTACTAGGTGCTCCTTAGAGTTCTACCTGAAGGAGAATAATACACATTTAAGTAGTTAATTTGAGAAGCCAGTTGTCATTTTTATGCTATTGATACAACTTGGGTTTGAGTGATATAAATTACATTTGTTTGATAGCATTATAAAAAACAACAAAATTTTTCATGTTGGTGAAACTTTTCATTATAAACACATCTTACTGATCTAATATAACCACTGGAGACAGATGATTAATAGAGGGATAAACTGGGATAGGAAGAAATCAAGCATCACGCAAATTTACCACTGTTTATTTATGTTTTTTCTTCCTAATCAAAATAACTTAGTCTTTTAACAAAGCAACCCCCTTAGAATGGCCAGAACAATAACAACAAAAAATACCTAATTTTTTTCAGACTGGGAACTTATCATACAGTCTTCTAGGATAAACATTGAAAAGAAGATCAAGGGGATATACAAAAAAAGGGAATATTACAAAATAATGTTATTTACGTAAATCCTTTGGATTTTTATCTAATCTGATATTAATCTTTGATTGTTGTGTGCTTCTTTTATAGAATCATGAATCGTGGAATCATAGAATCATAGAATCATAGAACTGTCTAGGTTGGAAGGGACCTTTCAGATCATCCAGTGCAACTATCAGCCTAACTCTGACAAAAAAAACCACCACTAAACCATGTCACTAAGCACTTTGTCATCCCATCTTTTAAATATCTCTAGGGATAGTGCCTCAACCACTTCTCTGGGCAGCCCATTCCAGTGCTTAATAACCCTTTCAGTGTAAAAATTTTTCCTAATATCCAATCTGAACTTCCCCTGGTGCAACCTGAGGCCAATTCTTCTGGTCCTATTGCCTGTGGCTTGGGACAAGAGACCAACCTCCACCTCCCTACACCCTCCTTTCAAGTAGTTGTAGAGAGTGATAAGGTCTCCCCTCAGCCTTCTTTTCTCTAGGCTAAACAATCCCAGCTCCCTCAGCCACTCCTCATAAGACGTATTCTCCAGACAACTCACCATCTTTGTTGTCCTTCTCTGGACCTGCTACAGCATCTTAATGTTTTTTTGTCCTAAGAGGCCCAAAACTGGACACAGTACTCAAGGTGGGGCCTCACCAGTGCCGAGTACAGGGCAATGATCACCTCCCAAGTCCTACTCACCACAATGTTCCTGATACAGGCCAGGATGCTCTTGCTCTTTTTGGCTACCTGGGCACACTGCTGGCTCATGTTCAGCCGACAGTTGACCAATACCCCCAGGTCCTTTTCTGCCAGGCAGCTCTCCAGCCACTCTTCCTCAAGCCTGTAGCGACGCATGGAGTAAATGCATGAAAAGTAGAGATGCATGTGTTTCTGTCATCAATGTCTTGTTTTTCCCAACTTTAAGATTTTTTTTTTAATATTTTGGCTTCATCACAGTTGTAAAACAATAATAAAAAATTAAGATTGCATATAACATTAATATTTTTATGCATACTTACTTTCTCTATTGGCACATATCTCATAATGTGCTAGATAATGAGTAAGAAGTTGTGAAATACTGAATAAATGCTGCTTATTTCTATGTTAACATGTAGTGTTTCTGTTTTTTTGTTTGTTGGTTTTCTTTTTTTAAGGTATTATATATTCCTAATACATAGTTCCCTATTCCCATAAAGGTAAAAAAATCTTCTCAGAAGTTAGAAGCCTCAGCTCTATGCATTGACCTCCTATGCATTTCCATGACTACATGGCAGGTCCATACATAGCACAATGGTTAAAGTTTTCTGGAATTGTTCTTGTTTCGGTTTTAATTAAAGCTATTTGTTCATAATTATATTACCTAGTCTTTGAGTAACCTTGTTTCAGTTCACTGGGCATTTTAGCAGTATTCAGATTACATACTCATGAAAGATGAATAAAATTTGGCTGAAAATATCCCGAGTCTTTTTCTGTTGCTCTTCACGTTTATTGCAAGGTCATATCAGTAGATTCATGAGAGTGAATGGAAAAGTTTAGAGGTTTGATCTGTACAGCAGCTATTTATTTATTTATTTGATTGTAGGCTGCACTGAGGATTATTTTGGCACTCAGGCTGCCTAAATCAGAGAAATAATTCTAATATCACTCTCAATAAACAGTACACATTGAACTTCAGAGCATTCAGTCCCAACGTAGCTGTATCACTTTTTAGGGCAAAATTTATGACTTCTACTTTTATTTTAGCTGCCAGAATGAACCTTCAGACCTTAAAAATCACAAGGGTGTGTCTTCTGTAAATGTTTTCCTTCCAGGCTACAAAAGGGGTTAACCCAACTTCCTAAAAATTGGTTATTAATTTATTCCAAAGTTGCATAGAAACCAGCGGCAGTGCAAAGACAAAATAAAGATCCATATACATATTTACTCTTAACTAAACCCTAATTTTTTCAGAAAGTTTGACAAGCTCTATGCCTCTTATTGCTTGTTGCAGAGACGCAAGCCTTTTCCTGCTGGCTGGTTTTTCATCTGAGTGCCAGGGAACAGCAAGGGCAGGCATGACTCCGCAAAGCAGGGTCAACCAAGAGCTCCAGGTAGATGTGAGGCAGGAAGGGTAGAGGTCCATATGTGCAGCCAAGGCCAGCTGAGCTGGTCCATGACAGTGCCAGGGTCACTTGTAGTCCTGTAACCATGAGGCATGTCCACAGTGACGAGGCAGGTCCAAGACCCAGGGCAAACATCATGCCCCTCGATCAGCATCAGGTTGTAGATGACAGAAGGCAAGTGAAAAGGCCAGGCATTGGCACACCTGCAACAGAGAACCTCCTTCTAGCTAGCATCAAGAAGAGGATCCTCCTCTTGAAAGCATAGAATCATAGAATCATAGAATGGTTTGGGTTGGAAGGGATCTCAAAGATCATTGATTTCCAACCCCCCTGCCATGGGCAGGGACATCTCCCACTAGACCAGGTTGCTCAAGGCCCCATCCAGCCTGGCCTTGAACACCTCCAGGGATGGGGCATCCACAACTTCCCTGGGCACCCTGTTTCAGTGCCCCACCACCCTCATAGTAAAAAATTTCTTTCTGGTATCTAATCTGAATCTTTTTTCTTCCAATTTAAAACCGTTTCCCCTTGTCCTATCATTACACCTCCTGGCAAAGAGTCCCTCCCCAGCTCTTCTATAGGCACCCTTCAGATATTGAAAGGCCGCTATAAGGTCTCCCCAGAGCCTTCTCTTCTCCAGGCTGAACAATCCCAGCTCCCTCAGCCTGTCTTCATAGGAGAGGTCGTCCATCCCTCTGATCATCTTCGTGGCCCTCCACTGCACCTGTTCCAGCCAGTCCAACTTTCTGTGTTGAGGACTCCAAAGCTGGACACAGTATTCCAGGTGGGGTCTCACGAGTGCAGAGTAGAGGGGCAGAATCACCTCCCGAGACCTGCTGGCCACACTTCTCCTGATGCAGCCCAGGACACGGTTGGCTCTCTGGGCTGCCAGCGCGCACTGCCGGCTCATGTTGAGCTTCTCGTCCATAAGCACTCCCAAGTCCTTCTCCTCAGGGCTGCTCTCCAGCCATTCTCCACCCAACCTCTATTTGTGCCTGGGGTTGCCATGTCCCAGGTGCAGGACCCTGCACTTGGCTTCGTTGAACCTCATGCAATTTGCACGAGCCCACCTCTCCAGCCTGTCCAGGTCCCTCTGGATGGCATCCCTTCCCTCCAGCGTGTCAACTGCACCACCAAGCTTGGTGTCATCAGCAAACTTGCTGAGGGTGCACTGTATCCCACTGTCCATGTCTCCAACAAAGACGTTCAATAGTACTGGTCCCAATACCCACCCCTGCGGAACACCACTCCTTACTGGCTGCCACCTGGACATTGAGCCATTGACTGCCACCCTTTGGGTGCAGCCATCCAGCCAGCTCCTTATCCACCGAGTGGTCCATCCATCGAATCCATGGGTTTCCAATCTTGAGACCAGGATGTCGTGTGGGACAGTGTCAAATGCTTTGCATAAGTCCAGGTAGATGACGTCAGTTGCTCTGCCCTTGTCTACCAAGTGTGTGGCAGTATCATATAAAAGGCCACCAAATTTGTCTGGCACGATTTGCCCTTGGTGAAGCCATGTTGGCTGTTTCCAATCACCTCCTTATTTTCCATGTGCCTTAGCAAAGATTTCAGGAGGATCTGCTCCATGATCTTGCCAGGCACAGAGGTGATACTGACCGGCCTGTAGTTCCCCAGGTCTTCTTTTTTTCCTTTTTTGAATGTTGGAGTTATGTTCCCTTTTTTCCAATCAGTGGGAACTTCACCAGACTGCCACGATTTCTCAAATATGATGGAGAGGGGCTTAGCAACTTCATCTGCCAGCTCTCTCAGGACCCGTGGATGGATTTCATCAGGTCCCATGGACTTACGCACCTTCAGGTTCCTTAAGAGGTGACGAACCTCCTCTTCTTCCAATTCCCATGCAAAGGACTAGGAGAGCAAGGGATAAGCACAGCCTTTTAGCTGAGATTTTTTGGAAGAACACTTTTCAAGGCCAGACACCTGCACTATTGTTTAAGCTGGCCCTGATCCCAAGTAGTCAAATCCCCAGTACAAGAAGAAATGTGCTTGCGGCCCTGGTGCTGAGTTAGTATTTATCAGCACCCTTTTTTGGGACAGCAGTTGGCAACGCTTTCCAGGCCCATCTGCTCCTTATGCCTACTTCTTGTTACATTAAAAATCTTGTCATCTGCAGAAGGGAACTCATCACATATTACGAGATAAGAAATTGTGAGTTGAACTAACGCTGACACCAATTTTCAACACTATAATAAAAACTCAGTTATTATTGGTCCAGTTACAAATACTAACACAATTTTCACATTAAGGTACTGTTCAAATTTCGTTGTTCAAATTTTGCTGTTCAAATTAGCATAGAAAAGTTTTATTAGTAATATCATTTAAGTTATTATATAATCAGCCTTCTTAGTTTATTTCCAGTGTTCCTCAGGACTTGTCCATATGCAGCAGTCACAAAGCTGGAACCCCCGACGCTTCCAACAATGGTCACTTGGCCCCTGGATTCTAGCTAAAGCAACATAAACCAGCCTGGGCCACAGCGAGCTCAGCCACGTCCTGGCACCCTGCATCATTAGAACAATACTTACTGGACTATATTCTCTTCCTATTTTACTTGTCTTTCATGTTACCTCATCGTGCAAGAAAAATAAGATGCATCAACAGAATTTAAATTCACATTAAAAGTTTCTCTGATTGAGAGCTCCTGACAATATGTCCTTGAGGTGTTTCTTACTTTTTATTTTCCCTGAACTTCCTTATAGATTTTGCTCCTTACAGCAGTCAAGGTAATACCAAGCGGCATATGACGTTTATGTAAAAAATATTTGAGGAACATATTTCATTTATATAAAATAACACAAGTATTTGCTTTAATATCCAAACACAAAGTTTTCAAATAGGTGTCTTTTTTTTCAGCAAGCACTAGTAATATTAGTCAGCCACACTAAATAGAGTTTAATATATTTTAGGTAAACTGGAAGACTTCTTTTTTATTGTTTATGTTGCTTTCTATTGTATAAATGGACAAACAGAATTTCTATCAAATGATGACAACAAACATTACAATGAGAAGCCAGATGGTATCGTCATCATAAAGTACATTTTATTTCCATTTAAAAATGGTATTAGATTTATATGAAGTATATCTCAGCTTGTCTTCAAAATAACACAAATTATGTTCCTATCATAGAAAAGGATACATTTGAAGTATGCCATTAGTCCCTGATTGAATCTTGACTTTTTGTGTATCAAGGTATTTTGGTGGATAAAGTCTTATGTATGGTTTCTTTTCATTCTCTCTTATTTCTTAGCTTGTCAATAAAGGTCATGTTTTTCTTTTGAAAATCGGTTACAGCAGTGTAATGTAATATATTTTGTTATTTTTTGTGTGTGTTTTTAGACAAATTCCTACATAGTTTATGCTCTTTTAAAACTTATGATAGCTACAGAGTTTCTCCCTTTTGCTTTTTAAATTCCAAAGCTAAACAAATCTTGGTTTAAGTTTTTTACACATTAGAAAACTGAAGCACAAAACAATTTGTCTATAGCCAAAAATAAGGACTTAAAAGATATGCAAAATACAGAATAGAAATGTTGGGGGGTTTACCCTACACCTTCATTTTGGTAAGCATTATCATATATGACAATGTTACTCAGCCCAAAGTATTTAGGAAGACTTGGATTGAGTCAAACATAAGAATTTCCATATATATCCTTTCCATAATTCATTTTTGACAAAGCAGTGCAAGATGCAGTCAATTGTTTATAGCTGCCTGTCTTTTAATAAATAAATAAATAAATACAGAGACAACTCTTCAACAAGAAAGGCAAAAAGGAGGATCCAGGAAACTATAGACCTGTCAGTCTAACCTCGATTCCGGGGAAGGTCATGGAGTAGGTCATTTTAAATGCCATCAAAACCCACATAATTGGCAATCAAGGGATCAGGCCTAGCCAGCATGGATTTCTGGAAGGCAGGTCCTGCCAGACAAACCTGATCTGCTTCTATGACAAGATAACCAGATTATTGGACGAGGGAAAGGCTGTTGATATAGTATACCTGGACCTTCGAAAAGCATTTGATACGGTCCCTCACACAAATCTAGTGGAAAAGCTGGCTTCATACGGAGTGGATGAGCACACGATCTGCTGGATCAAGCACTGGCTGACTGGAAGGTCCCAAAGAGTTGTGCTCAATGGATTTACGTCCAGCTGGCGGCCGGTCACAAGTGGTGTGCCTCAAGGCTCAGTGTTGGGACCATTTCTGTTTAACGTCTTTATTGATGATCTCGATAAGGACATAAGGTGTAACATCAGCAAGTTTGCAGATGACACCAAGTTAAGCAGGAGTGTTGACTCCCAGGAGGATAGGGAAGCTTTGCAAGAGGATCTAGATAGATTGGATCACTGGGCCAATGCCAATAGAATGAGTTTCAATAAGGGCAAGTGCAAGGTCCTGCACTTGGGCCACAATAACCCCATGCAGCGCTACAGGCTTGGGGAAGTGTGGCTGGAAAGCTGCCTGGAAGAAAGGGACCTGGGGGTTCTAATTGACAAATGGCTGAATATGAGCCGGCAGTGTGCCCAGGTGGCCAAGAAAGCCAACGGCATTCTGGCTTGTATCAAAAATAGTGTGACCAGCAGAAGTAGGGAGGTGATTGTGCCCCTGTACTCAGCACTGGTGAGGCCACACCTCGAGTATTGTGTCCAGTTTTGGGCACCTCAATACAAGAGAGATATCGAGGTGCTGGAGTGAGTGCAGAGGAGGGCAATGAAGCTGGTGAGGGGGCTGGAAAACAAATCGTATGAGGAGCGGCTGAGGGAGTTGGGACTGTTTAGTATGAGGAAGAGGAGGCTGAGGGGAGACCTCATCACTCTCTACAACTACGTGAAAGGACTCCATAGAGAGGTTGGTGCTGGTCTCTTCTCCCAGGTAATTAGTGACAGAACGAGAGGGAACGGCTTCAAGCTCCAACAGGGTAGGTTTAGATTGAACATTAGGAAAGAATTTTTCACCAAAAGAGTGATAGGGCATTGGAACAGGCTGCCCAGGGAGGTGGTGGAGTCACCATCCCTGGCTGTGTTTAAGGGCCGTTTAGATGCAGTGCTAAGGGTGTAGGGGAGGACATTGTAGAGTAGGGTAGATGGTTGGACTCGATGATCCCAAGGGTCTCTTCCAACCTAGACGATTCTATGATTCTATAATTCTAACTCATTCTTAACACTAGATTCTCAGCTCAGATTCTGATGTGGGATTCATTGCAGCTGACTCAGTCCTCAACTAGACAAAGAAAGGAAGATTTGCAGGTATTATAGATGCCTCTTTAATTTAACTAACTTTGTCATGCAGTCTAGCTTTGACACAATTACTCTGTGCAGTTCTGTGTCTCTTGGGAGTTGTGAGAGTTGTTAAACAGAAGCAAACAGTAGGTGGAGAAAAATTCTTGATCATCTCCCTATATCTCATGAGAACTCCAGGAGTTTTTGGTCCAGGTCAATGACCTTCTCACCAAAGCTCATACTATAAGGTAAAGCGAGTTCTGACTACTGTCCTATCAGAAATAAAAAACATGTGAGCCAATAGAGAAGGAGATTCTGCAGGTCTCAGGCTGTGCTATCTTTCCTTGCTCAGCTCCTTAAAACTCATAGGAGGATATACAGACCTATCTGGTTTCTACCAGAAATCTATTTGATTCAACTAGGCTCCCTCATATGTGGTCTCAGAGACACTTTTACATAATTCTAATTTTTTCTCAATGAATCTATTCTCTCTCCTCAGTAAAACAGAACAGTGTCACAGTATTTTCCTAAAGGTAAAAGTGTTGTTTTACTCCTTTATTTCTAGTTACAGACCTCTTACAAAAGACAAACACCAGTTACTCCTCTCACTTGGACCACTGAAAGAGCTTCACTTGGACATTCAACTTTCTGTCTGATACAGCAGTTTTAATAACTGGCCTCCTCTGAACTCTACTCAGGTCATCAAGATGTGCACTGACTGATGTTTGGTTTGTCTTTGTTTAGATTAATTTAACTAAGCTAAAAAAGGAGAGTTTACCATTGGATTTCAACTGTTTTCCCCCTTATTTTTCCGATTACTGTATATACAAACACTGTGAGAAATATTGTTTGAGATCTGCAACCTTAGTAATAACTTTAATTTCTATTTCATTTCTGCTCCTCTGGAAAATGTGATCCACTCTCCTTTAACAATAGTGTTCAATAGCTGCACTTGTATTTATATTTCCCACATATGTTGAAGAATTTCACTAAACTTTAAGTTTTTCAGGAAATTTCCTTTTTTACTAATATTTGTTTTGTGATCCTAATTGCAACTATTGAACATGGGTCTCTTCTTTTTTATTTTAAGATACATTTATATCCTTTTTTTTTTTTTTTTTACAGTAGCAATAGTGGTCTGTGAGAAAAGCTGTATTCATAATAGCTAGGGAAGATTCATTTTTCACAAAAAGTCTTAAGTCACCCATATCTTCAACTTCTATAAAAGAAAAAAAGTCCAAGCGGTAAAATTAAAGAGTTTAAAAGATGGACATCATCTGAACTGCCTAGTTATCCATTTTTCCATTAACAATAGAACATTCTGTTATTGCTGGTTTTGATTTACAGCCTCAAATAGGCTTTGAAAAATATAATAGAACATCTTTAATTAAATCCCCAAAACTCACATTCAGGGATAAATAATAATCCGTCAGCTATTTCATTCTCTAACAGTACCCAGGAGAACTTGACAGTCTTAATCACTTCAGCCATTTATACCTTCATTTTCAGCTTTGTTTCAGTTGAGCCATTTAGTGGGGTTTATCTAAATTACAGTATCTTTTTTTTTATCACACTTTGTAGCTGTAACTCAGAAACTAATTTCAGGTGCAAAATGGAATATCTCTGAAGCACAGACATCAGTGGCATAAGCAAGTTAGAATGAAAAGTTACCTGTCACTGACTGATATTTGTCTCTGTAATGAGTTAAGGCATTCAGGAACTGTGCCTCTAGTAAAATTAGAAGCCACCAGCAGCAGCACAGCAGAATTCTAAACATGTTAGCGAACATTCATTTTCCTTATTTAACATAACAGCTGTGGAGTACAGAAATATCTTCATTAATGTAAACAAAATTTTGAACTATGTGCCAGCAATGCTACAGGTGTGTAGAAGGTCAAGGTAAATACTCAGGCATTTCCTAAATACTCATATTAGTGCTGTTCCTGTTTCTTTTACTTATCTTGAGGATAAAATGACATTTACATGTCTTCTTAGATTTTATCTTTGGTATAGTATCCAGTTCTTTTAAAATATATTCTGCACGTGAAATTAAGGGTTATGACTTTGCATTGTCAAATTCACTTCTTAGATGTCCTTATGGCTGTCCCATATAACAACAAAGATAAAAATGACAGGGTGCAGTTGCCTTTTTTTTCACTGTACAGTGACAAATTTTCTTGATTCACTCACTGTGGTTTTCCTTTTTGGTTAACTTTACTCTATTGATTTTATATCTTAAAATTTCCATAACTTGCTAATGCTAAACATATGCAATGATTTACTGTATAGTGGTATTTATGTATTTAAATCCTACTCACATTAATGTCATACATTTCAAACATTTAACTATTTCCCCATATTTTTTCATATTCTAAGGCTGTCAAATAAACTTATCTGAGCATTTCTTTGCCTCTGAAAGGTCACAAGAATATGAGAGTATAATCTTTTTTTCAGAACAGACAGTTCACACACAGATTATGACCAGAAAATTAATGAATTACAGGACAGAAAAATTTGGGGGCTGAACTTTTTGGGTTAGAGTTCCACCTTCAGTAAGCAGCTTCAAGAAGCATCTTCCTAAGTAACTGTGCCCTTGCCCACCAGGTACTTTGCACGATGTGTGTGCACAGTACAAGTGATTAAGATGCAGAAGCAGAAGCTGATAGAAGTTCTACCAAGAGCACACGATAAAAGCACATGCTTTTCCAGACAACAAACAGGGACTGTAAAATGAATAGAAGGGAGAATGGAGAATCACAGAATCACAGAATCATCATGGTTGGAAGGGAAATCTGAGAATATCGAGTCCAACCACAAAAAAACCCAAACCAAAAAAAACAAAAAAACCAACACATACAACACCCCACCACATCACACCCACCCACAAAGCAGTAGGAAAACCCATCTGCTAACACTGCAGAAGCTAGTAAAACCTAAGCAGTATACCACTAATGCCTAGGACTACCTTCCATTAAGTTTCATGTCCCTCACCATGCACAAAAACTTCTATAAAACAATAATGAATAATGATCATACCACATTGATCTCCAAAGATGATAGTATATTCCCAGAGTCTTTTGTATTGTTCCATGTAATAATTTTTCCATATTGAAACTATATAAATGATATATTAACTATGCACAGTGTTCAAATATAAAGATTTGAAAAACTCATTTTTCTCTTTGACAGGTCAGGAGTGTCATTCTATCAAATAGATTTCCTTGTTATCAGTATATTTAAACTACTGTCATTCATTCTAATTTGAATGAAAGCTCACTAGCATAGATGTAAATTTCATATCAATTCATACAGCCTTCTGATATATCCTATATGAGAAATGATAAAAGTGTTACAGCTTGAGTAATTAGAGTCATCTGAAGAGTTAGTCAATAGGACCCCATAGGAAACTACAGTCAGGGACAAGGAAGCATAATAGTGCTGGCAGACCTTTAAGGATGCTTTCCATAGAGCACCAAGAGCTCTTGACTCCCAGAAGAAATCAGGACAGGAAAGCAAGAGATGGGCATGGCCTGCTGGTCAAACTAAAGGGCAAGAAGGAAATGCACAGGCAGTAGAAGCAGGGACAAATATGCTGAGAAGCATACGGGGACGCTGCCTGGTTGTACAGGGATGGGGTCAGGAAGGCCAAAGTGCAGCTGGAGCTGAAATTTGCAAGGGATGCAAAGAATAATAAAGAAGGGCTTCTACAGTTATGTCAGACAGAAAAGGAAGGTCAAAGAAAGCACTGTCCCATTGATGGCCAAGATTGGCAAACTGGTAGCAATGGATGAGGAGAAGGCTCAAAAACATTTTTGCTTCAGTCCTCATTGGCAACGTCTCTCCTCACTCATCTCAAGTGGCTGGACTGCAAGATAGGGACTGGGGAGGCATAGAGAAGATCAGGTTCAAGACCACCTGAGGAACCTGAACATACAGAAATCTATGGGACCTAACAAGATACATCCCAAAGTCTTGAGGAAATTGGCTGATGTAATTGCCAAGCCAGTCTCCCTCATATTTGAAAATTCATGACAGTCCAGTAAAGTCCCTGGTGAGTATAAAAAGGGAAACATTGCACCTATACTTTTTTAAAAGGGGCATAAAGGAGGACCCTGGGAACTATTGACCTGTCAGCCTCACCTCTGTACCTGGGAGGATTATGGAACAGATCCTCCTAGAAGTTATGCTAAGGCACGTGTAGGACAGGGAGGTTATTTGAGAAAGCCAGCTTGGCATCACTAAGGACAAATCTTGCCTGACCAACCTAGTGGCCTTCTATGATGGAGTGACTAGTTCAGTGGACAAGAGAAGAGCTACCTCTGTCGTCTACCTGGATTTCTGTAAGGCTTTTGACACAGTCCTCCACAATATCCTTCTCTCTAAACTGGAGAGATATAGATTTAATGGATGGACTGTTCTTTGGATGAGGAATTGGATGGATGGTTGCATCCAGAGGGTAGTGGAAAATCACTCAATGTCCAGATAGAGATTGGTGTTGAGTGGTGTCCCTCAGGGATAGGATGGCATCCAGGAGAATCTGGAAAAACTCAAAGTGGACTCATGTTAACCTCGTGAGGTTCAACAAGGTCAAGTGCAAGCTCTTGCATGTGAGTTGGGGTAACCTCTAGTATCAATACAGGCTGAGGGATTAAGTATCTGAGAGCAGCCATGATGAGAAGGATTTGAGAGTATTGGTGGATTAAAAATCTGCACATGACCTGACAATGCATGCTTGCAGCCTGGAAATTCAACCGTATCCTGGGCTACATCAGAAGAAGCATGGCCAGCATGTCAAGGGAGGTGATTCTGGCCCTCTAATCTGCTCTTGTGAGACCCCACCTGGAGTATTGTATCGAGCTCTGGAGTCCTCAGGAAAGATATGAACCTGTTGGAGTTCATAGGAGGAGAGCCACAAAAATTATCAGAGGGCTGGAGCATCTCTCCTATGAAGACAGGCTGAGAGAACTGGGGTTGTTCAGCCTGGAGAAGAGAAGGCTCTGGGGAGACCTTATTGTCTCCTGTCAACACTTAAAGTCAGCTTAGAAAAAAGATGGGGACAAAACGTTGTATCTCCTGTTGTGATAGGACAAGGGGTAATTTTTGCCCAGAGAGGTGATAGGTGCTCCATCCCTGAAAACATTCAAGGTCAGGTTGGACAGGGCTTTGAGCAGCTTGATCTAGTTGAAGATGTCCCTGTTATTGCAGGGGAGGTTGGAGCAGATGACCTTTAAAGGTCCCTCCCAATCCAGACTATTTTATGATTCTATGATTCTATGGTCCTAGACAGGCATTTGCCAAATGCTTGTCGTGGCACATTTAACATTACAACAGATGTAATGTGCATTAAAACACATATTTTTCACACTATTTGTGTTGAATACAAAATGAAGATAGTAGGACAGGAAAACACTATATTTTAATCAAGCTTTCTTAAAAGAACTTGTTTTGGAGGCCACATGATTCACTATAATGGAACTGATTGCAATTTACACCCATACATTAACATATGCATTTAGTAATTCTTGTTTGAAGTGCTCTATACTGTGTATGTTTTTCATCTAATATAAAGCAAGTTACGTTATTGTAAGACACTTGTAGGTCTGAAAAGAAAAGAGAAAACCATGAAACATAATTGGTCTGCTACTAGTGTCACATTAGAGTAAACCAGGAATGATTACATAAAGTCAATGACAGCAAAAACAAGGACAACTACTTCAGATGTTCAAGTGATTATTTCTCAATTTTATTTTGTGATTAAAAAGTATTTATAAAAAAGCGCTTCAGGAAATGCAAGAATTGCAATATGCAAGCCATCAATTACTGTATGGGAGGAGGCAGGTGTTGGTGTATTTTGCTAACACTTAAATATTTAGCACGATCATTAAATTTTATATTGCACATATGCATACATTTCCAGCCAAGTGAATATATGCAATAGAAATTTCAGCACTTGTCCCACATATTCAGTTTTGGAGAATTTGCCCCTTGTTGGTAGTGAATGAACAAGTGAATGAGAAAAAGCAGTATAAGCATGGATGCTGCATCTAAATCAAGTGAGCTTTGGGAAAGAACAAACAAATGGAGATGCAAGTGTTGCTGTTCCCTGCTGTCATTTTATGTCACCACCTCCCTTCTTGGAAAACGTTTTGAAATCTTTCATTAATGCATTTTCAGATAGTTTCTCTTTTCATCAGATATGCCTTAAAACTTCAGAATTGTTTAAAAAAATCATTGGAAGATGAGTGCAGATTTATGAATAAGACAGTTCAGCAGATTTAGCATCTCTGAATTGTCAATGTATTCATGTTTGATGCAACAACAAAGGATGTTTTTAAGCTATGGTAATTAAAGCATATCTTTTATGAATGTAATTTAGTAACAAATTCCAATCAGAAAGTTCAAAGACTGAGAATCCTTAGTTTCACAGATCTCAGGAATACTGCAGGCTCAGTCAGATTTACATGGCTCCCACAAACATGTCAAAGCTGCCAGGAAGAGGCCAAGCGTGTTTTCTTCCCAGCAGAAAATGAACATCATTCTTTTTATACTCCAGTCCACAAAACACACATTGAAGCTTCATCTCTGCATAGTCCTGGAGTTTCTTAACACCCTGAGGCTAAGCTAGGTGCTGTGTGAGAGACAGTTTCATCTGCAGTTCCCAAGAGATTACAACTGGTTAAATAAGAAAGGCATTTTATAGAGTCAACAAAAAGTCCTCCCCCAGTGAGTGGAGCAAAGTAGAATATGTTAAGTTTCACCCACAGAGTGCTGCTGGTAACCTGTGGAAAATGTATCTTACCTTTTTCATGAGCCTTCTAGCTTTGATATCTGGGAACGATCTATAAAACCACATTCTTGTGCCGAGGTGACAGAGGGTGTCTCAGTACTTTGCTGATCTTGACCCAATATATGTGTTTTTTAAGTTCTTAAATTGCATTGATCTAAATATCATTGTAGGAAGCTACTTAATGTTTAACTACTATCTGTAATAAATTGGACTAGAAGTTGTCTTTATGCAGTGGTTTTCACATTCAGTTTAAGGTTTTTCTTATAAACAGATCTGTTGTTAGCCATCTGCTTAATTGTGAATCGCGTGAAATGAATGAAAATTCAGATGAGTATTCTTGGAGAAAAATCAAAGGACAAAGTAGCCAAAAAAATAATATATTTATTTATGTTTTAATGTTTTTTTCCCGATAGCATTCACTCCTATCATATATGCGTATTATGGTTTTTGGTACACAGGAATACAGTTTATGAGACTGAGAAGGCAAGACTTTGGCTTTGGTTTCAGGATGAATCATAGAATCATATAATGGTTAGAGTTGTAAGGGACCTTAAAGATCATCTAGTTCCAACCCTCCTACCATGGTCACGGACACCTCCCACTAGAGTACGTTCCTCAAAGCCCCATCCCAGCCTGGCCTTAAACACTTCCAGGGATGGGGCATCTGCAACTTCTATTTGCAACCTGTTCCAGTGTCTCACCACCCTCAAAGTAAAGAATTTCTTTCTAGTATCTAATTTAAATCTTCCCTCTTTCAATTTAAAACCATTACCCCTCGTCCTATCACTACATTCCTCGATAAAGAGTCCCTCCCCAGCTCTTTTGTAGGCCTTCTTCAGGTACTGGAAGGCCATTATAAGGTCTCCCCAGAGCCTTCTCTTCTCCAGGCTGAAAAACCCCAACTGTCTCAACCTGTCCTCATAGGAGAGGTGCTCCAGCTCTCTGATCATCTTCATGGCACTGCTCTTGACTCCAGCAGGTCCATGTCCTTCTTATGCTGACAGCCTCAGAGATGGACACAGTACTCCAGGTGGGGTCTCGCTAGAACCGAGCAGAGGGCCAGAATCACCTCCCTAGACCTTTTGGCCGCGCTTCTTTTGATGCAGTGCAAGTTGTGTTTGGCTTTCTGGGCTGCCAGCGCACATTGGTGGCTCATGTTGAGTTTCTCATCCACCAACACTCCCAAGTCCTTCTCCTCAGGGCGGGTCTCCAGCCATTCTCCGCCCAAACCTGTATTTGTGCCTGGGATTGCCATATCCCAGGTGTAGGACCTTGCACTTGGTTTGGTTGAACTTCATGAGATTTGCAGGGGTCCAGCTCTAAAGTCTGTCCAGGTCCCTCTGGATGGCATCCCTTCCCTCCAGCATGGTGACTGTGCCACGGAGCTTGGTGTCATTGGCAAACTTGCTGAGGGTGCACTCTATCCCACTATCAATGTCTCCAACAAAGATGTTAAACAGCACTGGTCCCAGTACCGATCCCTGAGAAACACCACTCATCACTGGCTTGGATATTGAGCCATTGACCTCAACCCTTTGAGAGTGGACATCCAGCCAGTTCCTTATCCACTTAGTGGTCCATCCATCAAATCCATGACTTTCCAATTTTGAGACTAGGATATCACGTGGGACAGTGTCGCACACTTTGCGTAAGTCCGGGTAGATATGTCTGTTGCTCTGCCCTTGTCTACCAATGATGTGGCAATATCATAAAAGGCCACTGAATTTGTCAGGTATGATTTGCCCTTAGTGAAGCCATAAAGCCATAATACCAATCAAATTCAAAATTATATTTTGTCTATGTGATTTTGGTTGTACTCTTTTATTATGAAGTCACAATATAAAATATGGAGTTAAATTCACCTTCTGAAATGGATTTGAAGTTGTTTTTTTCCAGGTTTATAACATCTTTGCTGTTTACTTGGGTAAGAAAATTTGTGTAGAACACCTAACAATGCAAATCCAACAGTGCTCATAATACATTTTTAACCATGAGACTGAGCCATTTGATGGTACCTTGATGACTTTTTAAACTTTTTTGCCTTGTGTGGTGTAACTACCCATGCCACAAAGTAGTTCAACTCTGGTCATTCAATAATGTTACCTATTCTCAAGATTGAAAAGAAGACCAAACACTGAAAGACTGATAAATTTTATAATAAAATACAGATTTATTTTACAGCACTTTCAGATTTCCAACCTTTACATTACCTCAATATCCATTACCAAAACTCATCACCTTTTCATACATCAGGACTCTTGCTTTCAGTAAGACCTGAAATTCATGGTAAATAAAACTGAGAGATAAAAAAAAAGCCATTACAGAATATTGACACAGCACAATAGCAGCACTTGACAGTATTTCTCTTAGAGAATTATCCAGATAGCCATATGCTCTGGTGTCCTCTTTTTGATGCTAACACAGACATGTCGGGATCCATGCAGCTCACGAACTTGTGCTGTATAGGTTCTAAACTTCAACTATGTCCACTAAAACTAGACTTCATTCTGCACATGACCACCTTGATAATGCATAGCTTTTTGAACCAACTTATATGGTCCACCATGGCAGAAAGGAGGAAGTATTAATGACAATTTACCATTTACAGCCCCATGGAAAGGGTCAATGCATCAGAAATATTGTGAGCTATTTCCTGAGAAATCACTAGAAAATGCACCAAAAGTGGTATTTTTTAACTGGATGGTGTTACTACAGCAAAAGCTATGGCCTCTGATATGAAGAAACCTTACTTTCAGCCCTAGGACATTTTTCTGTACTCTTTTGAGCTCCTCCTAACTGCACCCAAAGGGAAATATTTACTAATACTTTTCTAGGCATTTTGAACTGATGGCTCTGCCACACCTGCATACATCTATAAGAGTTAAAGGGAATAAACAAAGCAACATCCAGGTATTTCTCATTAATGTACACAAATTGCTCACTTCTGTTTCTTTAACATAAAAGATACTGACTTTTACAGGAAATAAATAAAATATGAAGTGTAGTTTTACTTAAGCAAATACACTGGTTCTTGTTAAACTAAAGCTTTTTCAAGAATACATCTTGCTGTCAAAACTATTTTTTTCACACTGTAGGAAGCTAGAATGTGATAAACAGCCAGAGAAATACTTGATATTTTTGCAAATGTACCTTGTTTGTACTACTCTTTCTTCTCCAAAACTAAGAATTTTTTATTTTGAGACTTGAAATCTCTAGTTGCTTAGCTCTTTTTTCTTCCTCTGTCTCTCATTACATTTTGTTTAAGCCTATAAAATGAAAGTTTTGATCACTATAAGAAAGTCTTTATCTTTCATACAAATTTGCTGTTGTCATGGAAAATTGTGATTGATTTTTACATAATGGAAAATTATGGATTGATTTGGTAAACATCAATACTAGTCTGAATTCACAAGGCTTCAAGATTAAAAACAGTGATTTTACAGAACAATTAAGACTGTGTTTATATCTCCTATCAAGACTTCTTAAAGCGAGGAATATAAGTGGTTTCTTTCAGACATATTACATGAATAAATTAGTAGAAAGCAATAGGTTCTCTGAAAATTGCCAATATTTCAATTTCATCCC
This sequence comes from Calidris pugnax, assembly GCF_001431845.1. NCBI lineage: Eukaryota > Metazoa > Chordata > Aves > Charadriiformes > Scolopacidae > Calidris > Calidris pugnax. The sequence goes on along the minus strand of NW_015090986.1, from coordinate 4,146,886 downwards.
CATTCAAAAAATTCAAAATTGCAACTTTTATTAGAACTGAAATCAATATTTATTCATCATTCCTTTATTGCTCTCATACCACATCAAGTTGTCAAAATTGACAAATATTTTAAAGAAATATTTATTTATGGATATGTGAAGTGTATTGGTTCAGGTTCACTACAGTTCACAGTAGTCAAACATCAGTGATGCAAAAAAGAGAATGTAATTTTTCGTATTCTAGTTGAAATCAGGATTGTACTTGAAAATAAGATATTCATAATCATAAGCATTTACAAATTAAGATTTTCATGTCCCAGTTGCCTTACTACTTGCCCCATTGTCTTTTTTTATTTTTTTAAAATAATCAGCAAGTATTTTCAAGAGCTTATCCTGCACTTTGCTTGCAATTGGCCAATGATGGAGCTAATAGACATGACCAACTACAGTGAAAGTTGATTTACATATATGATATCCAAACCTTGACAAGTGTACTTCCTTCTATAGAGTACCTAGCTGCTTTTGAAAAGATGCGGTCCTTAATTAGAGTTCTAGCTTCAGTTTTTTAATATGTGATTTGCTAATTTTCAGAAATTTTCCTTCTTATATAGAATCATAAAATCATCCAGGCTGGAAGGGACCTCCAAGGGTCATCTAGTCCAGCCTCCCCACAGTCAGCAAGGACACCCCCAACTAGACAAGGTTGCCCAGGGCCTTGTCGAGCCTCACCTTGACTATCTCCAGGGAATGGGCCTCAACCACCTCCCTGGGTAACCTGTTCCAGTGTTCCACCACACTCACAGTAAAGAACTTTTTCCTAATACCCAATCTAAATCTGCCTTTTCCCAACCTAAAGCCATTGCCCCTCTTTCTGTCACTGCAGGCCTTTGTAAACAGGCTCTCCCCAGCCTTCCTGTAGGTCTCCCTCAGGTACTGGAAGGCTGCTATTAGATTTCCTCAGGGCTTCCTCTTCTCCAGGCTGAACAACCCCAGTTCCCTCAGTCTGTCCTCATAGAAGAGGTGCTCCAAGCTCCTGATCATCTTCGTGGCCCTCCTCTGGACCTGTTCCATCAGGTTCATGTCCTTTCTATATTGAGGGCTCCAAACCTGCACACAGTATTCCAGGTGAGGTCTCACCAGAGCAAAGTGGCAGAATCACCTCTCCGGATCTGCTAGCAATATTTCTTTTGATGCATCCCAGGATGCGATTGGCATTCTGGGCTGCAAGTGCACACTGCCTGCTCACATCCAGCTTCTCATACATCAACACCCCCAAGTCTCTTTCCTCAGGGATGCTTTCTAATACCTCACCCCCTAGTCTGTAGTGATACTGAGGATTGTTCCAGCCTAGGTGCAGAACCCTGCACTTGCTTGTGTTGAACCTCATGAGGTTCACCTGGGCCCACCTCTCCAGCCTGTCCAGGTCCCTCTGAATGACATCCTGTCCCTCTGGTATCGACACCACCACACTGCTTGGTGTCATCTGCAAACTTGCTGATGGTGCTCTCAATCCCTCTGTCTATGTCATTGATAAAAATGTTAAACAGTACCAGTCCCACCACGGACCCCTGAGGGACACCTGTTATCACTGCTCTCCACCTGGACTTTGAGCCATTGAGTACTGCCCTCTGGATGCAACCATCCAGCCAGGTCCTTATCCACCAAACAGTCCACCCATCAAATCCATATCCTTCCAATTTGGCAAGGAGGCTCTTTTGAGAGAGTGTGTCAAAGACCTTACTGAAGTCCAGATAGATCACATCCATAGGTTGTCCCTTATCTGCTGACCTAGTCAGTCTATCACAGAAGGCCACTAAGTTAGTGAGGCAGGACCTGCCCCTAGTAAAGCCATGCTGGCTATCTTGAATCATCTCCATGTCCTTCATGTGCCCAAGCATGGCATCTAGGAGGATCTGTTCCATGATCTTCCCAGGCACAAAGGTGAAGCTGACAGGTCAGTAGTTCCCAGGGTCCTCCTGTCTACCCTTTTGAAAAATGGGTGTGATGTTTCCTTTCTCCCAGTCCTCAGAGACTTCACCTGACTGCCATGACTTTTCAAATATCATGGAAAGTGGCTTGGCAACTACATCAGCCAGTTCCTTCAACAGTCTGGGGTGTATACAGTTCCCCTTACCTAGATTGTGTATTCTGCATTTGGAATTTCTGAAGGTGGATTCATAGAAGTGAAACAATAATTGTGGAAAACAGAAAACAATCTATGGAAAAGCTTTAAAGACTCCTGAATTACTTTCTCTAAAATGCAAATGTTGTAATGACTCAGAGCTCAGGAAAGTCACAAATGAAAACAGAGGACAATACATCACTAAACTCATGCAGGCAGCTTTAAATGGCCTAGAGATCATGAAGCTAACACAGTATTAATAAGATCATACTTATTTTCTCCATGATGAGTTAGGGTAAAAGGAAAACTCCTAGGTGTTTGCTCCAACTCATACATGAATTATATTAAGGCTTGCTTTTAAAATCAAGATCTAAAATAAAAGATGATGTATGGTTGTAAACATAATGTATTTTAAAACTCTCATGGATCAGGAGCAAATGTATAACGATAATTTTAATGCTAAGGGTTAGAATGTAACTGTATTATTGCATTAGTTCACTCTTGTCCTGAAATTTTATATTAGGATTTTATTTTGTATTTTATTTTGATTTTTTTTTCTTTCAGTTATAATTTTGGCTCAATTTGATCAATTATGACATATATATACAGTTTGTTGACTAAGGGGATTGTTGTTGCTTTCTTGAATGTACAAAAGCTTTCCTTTCCGTTCTTTTTTCCTTTCTTCTCCTTTTTCCTTTCCTTTCCTTTCCTTTTTCCTTTCCTTTCCTTTATCCTTTCCTTTCCTTTCGTTGAGAAAAAACAAAACAAAACAAGGAGGGGTTTACATTTTCCTCTGTGGAGACTTCATAAACCTTAGCAGATAAAACACATTTATTTCAGGTGAGAAGCAGATTCTTACTAGTGCTTACTAGCGTGAAACTACTGGGGAAAAAAAATAAGGTCACCATGTAAAATGTCAGTGTGGTGTGTTGGTCTAAGCTAGCAGTCAAACTCTCACCCAGCCACCCATATGACCCTCACTAGCAGGACAGGACAGGGAATGGAAAGAACAAGAGTGAGAAAGCTTGTGGGTCAGTATAAAGACACGGACATTCCTTGTCAACACCAATTGTGGGCACAACAGAATTAACTTGAGAAAATTAATTAATTGTGAATTAAAATAAATATGGAATGGAATGGAATGGAATGGAATGGAATACAATAGGTTTAGTTCCAAATGGAATGGACCTACAACAATCATCTAGTCCAGCTGTCTGACCAAGTCAGGGTTGACCAAAATTAAATGTGCAGTATTGAGGCCATTGTCCAAATTCTTCTTAAACAATGACAGGCCCCAGGCATTGACCACCCCTCTAGGAAGCCTGTTTCAGGATTTGACCAATCTCTTAGTGAGGAAGTATTTCCTAATGCCCAATCTGAACCTTCCCTGAAGCAGCTTTTAACCATTCCCACACATCCTATCACTGAATCCCAGGGAGAACAGATCTTTTCCACTTCTCTTCCTCAGGAAGCTGTAAGAACCAATGAGGTCATCCATCAGACTCCTTTTCTCCAAGCTAGAAAAACCCAGAGTCCTTTAGACACATCTCATCAGACATTCCTTCCAGCACTTTCACCAGCTTTTTTGCCCTCCTCTGTATGCATTCAAGCACCTTAATATCCTACTTAAATGGTGGTGCCAAGAACTGCACACAGTACTCTGGGTGAGGCTGCCCCAAAGCTGAATACACTAGGATAATCTCCTCTTTTGACTGGCTGGTGATGCTGTGTTTGATACATCACAGGATGCAGTTTTCCCTCTTGGCTGCCAGGGAACACTACTGGCTCACATTGAGCCTGCTGTCAACCAGCAGTCCCACATCCACTTCTGCAGGGCTGCTGAATACATTTGTATCTACTTAGCCACTACATGTGTATCTACTTAGCCACTATTGAAATGGCTGTGTCTAACTAGAAACGGAAGAAAATGTTATTTACAGCTCTAGAAAGAAACTCCATGAACTGTAAGTTCCAGCCACTCCTCTTCTAATTTATACTTGTGTCCGGAGTTACTCTGTTCCAGGTGCAGAATCTGGCATTTGTTCTGGTTAGATTTCATACCACTGATGTTTGCCCAGTGCTCCAATCTATCTAGATCCCTCTGCAAGGCCTCTTTGTCCCTCAAGAGAGTCAACAGAACCTCCCAGTTTAGTATCAACAAACTTGCTAATGGTGCATTCAACACGTGCATCGAGATCATTGATAAAATATTGAACAGAACTGGGCCTAGAATAGAGCCCCGAGGAACACCATTGGTTGGCTGCCAAGCAGATGTAGCCCCATCCACTATAACCCTTTGAGCCCTGCTGGTCAGCCGAGCACATCATGTACCTGCTCAATTCAGAATTAGACAGCTTGTCTAGAGGGATGCTGTAAGGGAATATTTAATTAGTGATTTGGGTACTGGGAAACAAAACCAACCAATGAAAAAGAAATAAACATTTAAACACTTAGGGAAAACACTTTGCCTACTCTTCAGGGTCAATTGCATTCATAATCCCATGTTCACTCCAAGTACCTCTCATCCCCACCAGGTCATACTTAGGCTGTGCCGGGGAGGTTGCGGCTAGGTCTTAGCAATTTCTCTGTACTTCTCCTTCCTTCTCACTTTTATCCTGTGTGCTGGCTTTAGTCCTCCACAGGCAGCAGTCCCTTCAGAGGAGTCCCTGCTCTGCCAGAAACACATCTCTCCCCTCTGGCTTTAGTTTTTCCTCTGTTTTTTCTCACTCTCTTATTGCCTTCTCCTTTCTCGGTCCAGTGTTTTGGTTTTTTTCCCCGCTTCTTAAATATATTTTCACAGAGGTGCCGCATGTGGCTGATGGAATCAGCTATGCTCTCTAGTATGTCTGTTGCAGATCTAGCTGGAAAGGACTGGTAACATTTGTGTTTGGTGAAGAGTAGACACTTGTCTCTTCTTGCATAAGCCATACCTGTGACTCCCCAACACCAAAACCTTGACACCTATACCCAATGCAGACTGTCCCAGTCAATGTAAATTTAGCTTTGCATTTTTCTAAAAATACTCAGAGTTTCCTATAAACAAGCATGTCTTTGTTTTTATTGCTTTACTTTTATGGACTCTTTGTTATCTATTTCCTTCTGCACAATCAGTGATTTATCTAGGACAGTTTAGTTCTTTCATTTTATACAAGCTGCTTTTTAATTCTAATGTCAGTGTTTTTGTAGATTCTAGTTTATCCTGCATACCAAAGTAAAGTCTAAAGAACCAACACAGCTGGTCTTTTCAGATTCTCTGGGGACACAGTATAACATTCAAGGAGAGAAAAAAACACTTTAAATTTAAAAGAAAATATTACATTAATAAAATGTGGAAGAAAAAAGAATAGAAAAAATAGAGGACTGCACTGTCCAAAAATATTAGCAATGTTAAAAAGAAATAAAAATTTAGCTTAAAAGTAATATTAGACAAGACAATGGAAAAGATAAGTTAATGTAACTGTCTGCTAGACTTGGAACTGTGCCTGATAGCACTACTGTTACCTTTTGAACAGAAGTGTGGATTTTTAAATTTATGGATGTTTTGTTCATGGAGGTGTTTAATCTTACTAGTGTCTGAAAATCCCTCGTTTCACAAACAGGACTGACTACACGATCTGATTTTGTAGTTTTGATTGTTTGGGTTTTTTTAGTTCTTAATCTTTTTAAATGTCTTTTTGACAAAATATATCAACAGTTGGAGCTCTCTTATTGTTAGTGCACAATAACAATTTTCTAGAAATACCCAAAGAAGGCATGATAGAGAAGGCAGTTCGTTGACTATTGCACTGATGACATTTGTAGAACTTGAACAATAACTTCTTCTATGTAAAACTACTTTTTATTATTTTCAAAGTGGACTCTCCAGTTTTCTTTTACAAGTTAAAATCAGCCCAAGTGAATGTGCATACTAAATTTGGTCATAGAAATGACTCAGCTGTATAGGTACCTACTACTGTGATATTTAAAAAAGGTTTACTGCTCACTAGTATAGCTTAAATTCTCAGTTGTACAGAATTTTTTTCATCTTCACTTTCAGAATTTGAAAATCTGAAGGAAAGTATCAAGATGTTAAGAAGCATTTGTATCCTTATAATTTGACAAAGTACTTATAAGTTTTTACTACATTAAACTTCATTACACTACTTATATATCTGAATAAATAGCCTCATTTTCTCAGCACTTTTCAGGATACAGATGACTTTTTCACTTCTGAAAAACCCATGTTCAACATTTCCATGCATTCAACTTACCCTTTTTCTGTAACTTTACTTTTGCTTTACAATCTCTAAGGTAAATATTCTCTGAATTGCAAATATTGTATTACTGACATATAGGCAGAGTGCACATTTCAGTTTATTGATTTGTGCCACTAACCTCTGCTTTAGGAGAATTCTTTATTTACGTGAGCAACTGACTGTTTCTAGCTTTTATTGCATTTGAGTGAAGAAAATCACTGAACCTTGTTACTTTTTCCAGTTTGTTACCTAATGTCATGAAGCCATTTGACAGCAACCTGTTAAAATATAGGACAGGTATGCATGCAAGGTGGGTGGGAATAGGGTAAGAAGGGCAAAATTCAACTATATTTCTAGTTTAACAGAAGACTTGTTTTATTTTGATGGGATTCCAGAAGGTGTTATTTTTTCCTCCTCCCTAATAGCAGTCCTGCTGGACAGGTTGTAAATTAAGCATATTCCTCAACAAGTATGCCGTCAGGGAATTGCTCTCAGGGCAGTGAAGCCTTTTGAATACACTTGCTATTTTCAAAATCTGAGTAATCTTAGGTTGTCAGTCATGTTTCACTCTTTTTCCTCCCAAGGCTGTATAAATATGTAGAATAGGTATAACAACATGCTACCTTGCCATTTGTTAATGAAAAGAAAGCAGTTTGCAATGCTGGTCATGAAAAACTTAAGTCTTTTTATATACCCACCACATTATGCCAATGTTTTTCTTATATAACTATAACATTTTATCTACACAGATGAAATAGAATTTTATTTTTCACTTAAAATCTGTAAGCCACAGGCATATTAAGAGACATTTTTTTTTAACAAACGAAATTATAACGTCCTAAATATCATGTAACAGACCACACAATTCAGTGCACCTGTTCAGATAATGTAAAAGTGTGGGAATCTAATATTTCAATTTAGCCTGGGTGTCTGTTTTTTCTTTTTTTTTTTTTTTTGTTTTGTGATAGCAGAACTATTGCTCTAATTCTTAGTGTGCTTCATATCTCTTGGAATAGACAACTTCACAAATGTTTTATGTTATGAAGCCTTTAATTTTACATTTGTTAGATTATTTAGAATTTTCAAAATTTTTGAAAAATTTAAATGTTATAACAACATGAACCAATGCAGAAGCAATGAAATGTATTTCTCATAGCTGCATGTAATGTATAAAGATTATACTTTTAAAAAAGAACATATAAAAATTAAGTTGTATGTATTTAATATATTAAGATTTTACTTTATATATTAGTTTTTATAAAAACTAATATATTTTGTCATATTTCTGTATTTCTAAAGTAGAACACACAGAGTCCTGTGTTTGTTTATCACTATTCCTTATAAAAAAAGAACGGTCATCTGTTCCAAAACTGAATTTGGGTTCCCTGTTCTAAAAGATATCATTTCACTCTATATCAAGCTGGGACACAGTTATATTTCTTATATATTATCATAAATTACTAATTTGGCTATAGCAATTGTCCACGCATACAGAGCTCTCCAGGTTTTTTCCTTATTGTCTTGGTCTGAAGCAAGTCTTAAAGAAACCTGTCAGCACCAACACAACAAAGAACAAAAAACATGGGAACAGGAAACTTGCCGATGCAACCATTGCATTGGCAAATTATAAGTAAGCTCTTAGGAATAAGTAACCCATAGGATGAACATCAAATTCAGCACAAAAGATTGTTCAGAACAAAGTTCCTTCTACAAATACTTTGATAGACTTAGAGAATGGTGAAAATTGGTGCCGGACACCAATACAGGTTAGGGATGGACCTGCCAGAAAGCACTTCTGAGGAAAAGGATCTGTGGGTCCTGGTGGATAGTAAACTATCCATGAGCCAGCAATGTGCCTTTGTTGCCAAGAGGGCCAATGGAATTCTGGGCTGCATAGGCCAGTAGGTCAAGGGAGGTCATTCTCCCTCTCTACTCTGCACTGGTGAGGCCACAACTGGAATACTGTATCCAGTTCTGGGCTCCCCAGTTCAAGAGAGACAGGGAACCACTGGAGAGAGTCCAGCGTAGGGCAACAAAGATGATTGAAGGAATGGAGCATCTCCCTTACGAGGAAGGGCTGAGAGAGCTGAGACTCTTTAGCCTGGAGAAGAGAAGGCTGAGGGGAGACCTTATTAACGTTTACAAGTATCTAAAGGATGGGTTGAAGGAGGATGAAGCAGGACTCTTTTCAGTGGTTTCCAGTGACAGGATGAGGGGCAATAGGCACAAGATGTAACATAGAAAGTTCCATTCAAATATGAGGAAAAACTTTTTTACGGTGAGGGTGACAGAGCACTGGAACTGGCTGCCCAGGGAGGTTGTGGAGTCCCCTTCTCTGGAGATCTTCAAGACCCACCTTGATGCAGTATTGTGCTCTAGGCGCTCCTGCTTTTGCAGGGGAGTTGGACTAGATGATCTTTAGAGGTCCCTTCCAACTCTGACAATTCCGTGGTTCTGTGAAAATAGAGAAGAATACACAATTACAAGCACACCCTAAAAAAAACCAATGAACACAACCCCTCCACCCCATGGTAAAAAGGAAGCTAAAATATTGTCTTTATGTTTGCATTGAAATTATCCCATATTACAAACATCCATATAGCATGTTCTGAAGCTATATATGTATACCATACACACTACCCAAAGATGGAATTCCTTTGCCAAAATATTTTTCATGTTGTAATTAAGATTATATTTTAATTAACTAATAAAGGGAAATAACTTCATTGTCTTTGAAACAATATAAAATACATCCCAGACGTATTGAGTCATAGAATCATAGAACTATTTGGGTTGGAAAAAGATCCTTAAGATCATCACGTTCAACCATAAATGTCATACTGCCAAGTCCACCACTAAACCATGTCCCTTATCATGTTTAAATACCTCCAAGGATAGTGACTCAACCACTTCCCTGGGCAGCATGTTCCAGTGCTTGACAACCCTTTCAGTGAAGACGTTTTTCATATCCAATCTAAGCCTCCCCTGGTGCAACTTGAGGCCAATTTCCTCTCATCTTATTGTTTGTTACGTGGGAGAAGACACCAATACCCACCTCACAACAATCGAGAGCAATAAGGTTTCCCCTCAGCCTGCTGAATCTCATTCAGATGGCTGTTGAACAGTCCAGTGCTTGACAACCCTTTCAGTGAAGACGTTTTTCATATCCAATCTAAGCCTCCCCTGGTGCAACTTGAGGCCAATTTCCTCTCATCTTATTGTTTGTTACGTGGGAGAAGACACCAATACCCACCTCACAACAATCGAGAGCAATAAGGTTTCCCCTCAGCCTGCTGAATCTCATTCAGATGGCTGTTGAACAGCAGGTCCTTTTCTGCCCGTCAGCTTTCCAGCTTTCCCAAGCCTGTAGCGCTTCATGGGGTTGTTGTGATCCAAGTGCAGGACCCAGCACTTGGCCTTGTTGAACCTTATAGAATTGGCCTTAGCCCATTGATCCAGCCAGATCCTTCTGCAGAGTCCTCCTGATCTCAGCTCCCACCAAATCTGGTGTTGTCTGCTAACTTACAGAGGGTGCACTCAATCCCCTTGTCCAGATCACTGATAAAGATATTAAACAGAACTGGTCCCAGTATTGACTGGCTTGTGACAGGCTGCCAAATGGATTTAACTCCATTTGCCAAAACTCTCAGGGCCCAGACAACAAGCCAGTTTTTTAACCAGGGAAAAGTACACCCATCCAGGCCATAAGCAGACAATTTCTCCAGGAGAAGTCTGGAGATGAAATGGATGGAAATGATGTCAAAGGCCTTACTAAAGTCCAGGTAAACAGCATCCACACCCTTTTCTACATCCACCAAGTGGGTCATCTTTTCAGAAAATGAGATCAAGTTAGTTTAGCAGAACCCGCCTTTCATAAATCCATGCTGACTGGGCCTGATCACCTGTTTGTGAGGTGACCAGGCACTCAAGAGGATCTGGTCCTTCCCTGGCACTGAAGTAAGATTGACAGGCTTGTTGTTCCCCAGATCCTCCTTCTAGCCCTTCTTGTACATGGGCATCATATTTGCTAATTTCGAATCAACTGGGACCTCCCTAGTTAGCTAGGACTGCTGATAAATGATGGAAAGTGACTTGGTGAGCAATTCTGCCATCTCTCTCAATACCCTTGGGTAGATCCCATCTGATCCCATAGATTTGTACACATGTAAGTGGTGTAGCAGATTACTAACCATTTCCCCTTCCATTATGGGGTCTTCATTCTGTTCCCTATCTCTGGCTTGCAGCTCAGTGGGCTACCCCAAGAACAACTGGTCTGACTATTAAAGACTGTGGCAAAGAAGACATGTTAAGTACCTCAGTCTTTTATTCAGTATTTGACACTATGTTTCCCCCTGCATCTCCCAACAAAGGATGGAGATTCTCCTTCGCCCTTGTCCTTGTTTCCTTTCCTCTTTCTAGAAGACAAAATGCAATGTCATAATTTTACTAACTTTTTCTTGAAGGACCTGAAGTGTTGTTCCTATGGCTGTACCAATGTATAAGATAACAGCTTTTGGAAAGTGTGAATATCACTATAGTATTTATTGCTTATTCAGGATAAGGGAGAACAATGCTCAGTGCAGAAACTAATGACCACTACTTGTAATAATGACTAAAAATAGATGAAAACTGGATACCACTTTTTTCTAAGAAAAAACTTAATTCATTGAAATATCTTCTTTTACCCTAATGCCTAAGACTATGTAAAGCAATCTGTTTCCAAAGCCTGAATTCTCATAGTAATGACATACAGCAGTTTCTGGATCTCTGTAAAATGTCCAGAAAATTTTTGTGTCTTTTGTGTAAAACCATGGACTGGGATTTACTTAAATAATCAACTGTTACTCTTTCATTTATTCAGTTGGAGGGAGTGCATGTGACTGGACAGGAAAGGGATTTGCTAGCAGAGTTCTTGACTTGATATTTCACTCTTCGTTTCAATAGTTTCAATCTGTTCACCTTCAGGTTATACCGTACACTCATCCACAAACTCACCCACTTGGTAAAAGATAGGATGTGTTGCCTTTCTGAGAAAATTACTTCAGTCTGTTCCCAAAAAATGGCTGATTTGCATTTGTTGTTCTGTAGGTATATGTCAGACTTCTAAAAATAAATGGGAAAGAATGCTAGTGTGCTTGGGTGTTAATAGCAGTTTTCAATGCCTTTCTAGGGCAAAATAGTTTAAAAATCACACATACCTTGGGGAAATCTTCCTCCCCTAGGGTTCAGGAATTCTGTTTCATATTTTTTTAAGTCAGATGGTTTATCAGTCCAGATTTTTGTTCAGTGTTCCCACTCCATTTTTTGCACTCTCCAGGTCTTTCAAGTGCCTGTGAATTGCCTGTCTTCAGTAGTGACATGAAAAAACAGGACATTTGTCTCTAGAAGATCAGATTTTACTTTTCTTGTAGAAGCAACAAATGTAATGCTTGCTTAGACTAAAAGGCTGAACCTGCCGTGCATGCATCTTCTATAAGAGAGGATGAAGTTTATTTCTTTTCTCCTTAAATTCTTTCAACAAGAGATAAGTTTACAGAGCTAAACAAGGTTTTTCATTGGACATTAATGATCTCATATTTATTTTATAACCAGCAACTGTTGAAGTTTGATTTTATTAAGCATTGTGTCACCATGACTGCTAATTTTAAATTCATTTGCTTTTAATTTTTTTTAATTGACAACATAGGAATTCTGTGTTAAACACAGTCCCCCTATATAGATTTAGCCATTTCTCTCCCACAGCCTTAAAAGTCTTATTTCATCATCAATAGGTATTAGATACCATTGTTTGGCACCTCAAATAGCTAACGACATCTCCTGCTAAATATGAATAATAGCGCTAGTTTCCTGGGGAGACCTTTTGCGCATCGCAGAGGTATCTTTGCAGTCAGATGTATGCGAAGGGGGAACTTCCTGATCCCAGTCCTGAAATTCAAACTTTCACCAGTGGCTTCAGAAGTCATTGGTCAATGGATTAAGACAGCTTGTTCAACCATCATGACAGACAAAATGACCTTGAAGTCAAAAATCACCATCTAAAGTCATCTAACCCTCTTGCGAATTGATTGCTAGTCAAGTTACTGTCAGAAATGTCGTCATCATTCTTGTCCTCTAAGTAGATGAAACTTCCCACAACTCTGTCATTAATTTATGCATCAACTCTGGTTCTGTTCAATAAAAATTATAATCTTTATAAGGATATGCTTTACTGTTGTTTTAAAATAGCATTTTATCTGGATTTTTGAGGAATTAGAAATACCCAGTTTCTGTTCCTTTACTATGACAGAAAATTTGATGATGTGCATGGTTTATCAAGCTTTAAATAATAAAAACATTCTTTTCCATGCTTAGATTTCTTTTCACTCTGGCTTTTTCATCTGACTAATTCTTACATAGGGCCAAGTAAAAATACAGATGGTTTATCTTCTAGGACAAAAGTGTATTTATTAGAAGAGACAAGAGCACACTCCAGAATCAAGTGATTTGTATAAGGCAACTCTATGTTTCAGTAATAATAAAAATACATATTTATATCATATGTAGTGGTTCATATGATTTTCATTTATTATAATATTGAAGGCTAATATTTTTCTAATTGAGATATTCTTCAGCCCTCCAATAAAAATAAATTTTTAAAATTGCACTTCTTATAAGATGATATATTTTCTTTTCATGTTATTTATTATAATGCATTGGAACTTGTAGAAGCTATAAGAATTCTTTACCTGTATCAATCCATCAGATTTAATGTATTTCTGAAAAAAACAAAAACAAACCCTCATATTCAGTTAAATAAAAAACAGTAGTCATCTACAAAATTAACAATCGGGAGTAGTTCTGAAAATACAGAATGTTCTCAGAACAGTTTCTCTTCATAAATGAGCATTAAAAAGTGTGAGGGATCTCCTGTAGAAGATATTTGGATACTCTTGAATATTTTCAGTATTGCATAGCTACTATGCATTCTGCTTTTGCAGGTAGTTCTAGCTTAATTGTCAGAACCGAGTCAGCAGTAAAATGTGTATACATGTAAATATGCACAGAATAAATTTGTCTTCATGGAGAACGAAGCACATATCCAGAAATGTTTGTGATAATTCTGTCAGAAAATAGCAGTCCAACAACATCTTTAAAACGTTGGCTTTTTTGTTGCTGTTGTTTGGTTGGTTTTTTTAAATAGCTACACTGGATTATGGTATCTACTTTAAAACTGTAGGATGATCTGTTTCTATTCTTCCTCCCCTGTCCCCTGCTCCGTCCCCCCATTTTTTTCTCCTTAGTACAAGGCAAAATTCTTCCTATAAATACAATCCTTGTTCTCCTGGAAATATGGAGCAACTCTAATAAAAAAAGACAGAAACATAATGGTTTCATTAATCAAATTAACTCAGTTCTCATTTTATCCCTACAGTTCTTGAATATACCTTCAGAACACCAGCTATTAAGGACTTCGAGGTTTTTTGCTTTTGTATTTGTTGTTGTCTCTTTTTATTTCAAAACGTATGCCTGTGGTATTTTAAACAAGGAAATATTCAAGGAAATTTTGGATATGTTTCCTGTCTGAAGTGAATTAAATCTTAAAGTGAAAGAGGTAAAAAAGAGAGAGAAACGAAAAATTGTTATCAGGGCCTAACTTATGTAGTTGAAAGTTTTACAGAAACGTCTTACAATTTCCATTCTCTGTTGAATGTTTTGATAATCCTGTATTGATAATCCCTAATTGGACCCCTGAAACAGGATGTGTGCTTTATTTTTCTCTTATGTTTATGCACATGTTCTCACTTGTTCATGGATGGCTGAATGTGGGAATCTGGAAACAAGCAATAGATTTTTACACAACAGCATGAACTAAGACAGGTTTGTATTAATAAAAATAGACAGCTGATACACAGTGATCAACATTTTTAGCTGCACCTGAAACAACATACTGTTAAATTCCTTTCCAAGCAGTTCTATGAAGTCATCTACTAAATTTTTTATCATAGTTCAAAATCCTTGGAGTTTTAACTGCCAGTAAATATCAGAGATTTAGGAAATATTTCTGTTTCTATCTATGTCTTTTAGTCAATCACAGTTCTTCTGGTTCATATTGTCTTTGGGCTATGACAGTATTCCTGGCAACAAAATTACCTAGATGACAAGGGACATCCCATGCCCACATGAACTATGTGAATATCTTGAACTCCTTTAAGAACACCAACATGGTTTTCTCACCTTAGCTATGTTATCTGTTACCAATACTGCACATTTGGATAGGAGATGGTTCAATGTTCTTAAAGATTTGTGCATTACAATGACAGTATTGTCAGTACTGTTGTGATTAATAGAAACCATATTTTAGGAAAAAAAAAACACAAACAAAACACAAAAACGCTGATATAATTAGTTTAGAATATAAGACTACATAAAAAGTTGCCATGTAGAAGTGTTGTTTTTAAAAAATTATGTTTTTAAAAAATTGTTTTTAAAAAAAAATTGTTTTTAAAAAATTATGGCAATAACATTTGCCTAAAAGATAGTTAAATACAGTACTAACAGCACAAACCACCATTAAACTAGAGGACTCTTTTACTCTCTTCGATGGAGTAGTGTCCACATACACTGGTATAGAAGCCGAGGTCTGCAGTTTTCTGACCAGTATAAACATTCTAATTCAGCACAGCTTTCATACTGTTTAAATGATTAATAAAATTCTCATTTTCTGTGCTCTTGGACCATATTAGCCCTTGTGCCTATGTGTTGGAAGTTGTCCAATTGATAAGGTTTGGAGTATGAACCAATTAGCAATTGATTTAGAAGCAAAGGAAGACAACAACTTTCCAATTCCTCTTCCACAATGCAGGATCCAAACTTTCTTTTGAAGCAATGCAACTTTACCTTTCTGAAATATTTTTAAAGAGGAAATGGGCATTAAAAATTACAAATCTCCCAAAGATTACTTCTTAGATAGAGTATTGTTTACTGGTGATACTAAGCCATGTAAGAACCAGAATTTTTATGATGCTTTTGTTAAGGGTCAAAAAGCAAAATAAAAGAATTAGTAGCTATACTTTCATGTCATAGCTCTTTTGTTTTCTTTTGTAACTGCAGTGAATTGTCAGCTGTTAGGAATTATTGAAATATTGTACAATTTTGCTTAAAAATGGTGTATAGTTTATCTTATAAATTGTTGAAACACAAATTTATGCAACTTTTCAACTATTTATCTGATAGTCAACTATAAAACATTGCTCTATTACTGTTCAAAACCTGTAATTTCAGTTTTTCAGTTTATAGTTTTCCCTATGCTTGCCTATATGCTTGTCCATGCCAATTGTTTTTTGGGTGTCCAGGAATCAAAAGTTTACACAGATATATGGCTCAGAAATTTTGTGTCTTTCTTTAACCTTTTTCATAATGCCTTCAAAATGTGGGCAACTGTGTTTTAAAACAAGTAGCTTTCATACTTAAAAACTTTGGTAGTTTCAGGCCACTGCTGCATAAGGTTTTATAGGACTGCTTGCACTCTTATATTGGCAGACAACTGTTGAAAACTGGTGCTGATGTACCAAAAGAAGCAAAGTCAACCACATATAAAATTTGCTTTGGAATGTGAATTACTGAGTTTAAAGCATTCTTCAGACACATTTTGTCAAAGTTCCTTTAAGAAAAAAGGAGTTTTCCAATTTCTTCATTACCTTCTACATGTATATCAAGTGCTTGTAGCACTGTCCAGAATGAAAGATCAGTCTGATTTATTTGGATTTACACTTCTTTTTTTTTTTTAATTAAACAAAACCACACCACCATATAATCAAGCAAAACAAACCCTCAGCCACACAACTAAAAACTTGCAGAAGGCAGGTGCTACCTTTGCACACACTACAGTTTTGAATGCATATTTCATGTCCCAGAGAGCTGGAAAAACATGAATGTATGAATGTACTCAGAAATCCATTCACTTAAGCTTTTATTAGACATTTGAATGAGTATCCATGTCCTAAAGAGCAGGAAAAACAGGAATGTGTGCATGTATTCAGAAATTCGTTCACTTAAACTTTAAATAAAGCATAGATAACATTGATTTTCATTAGTAGTAAATAAATTAGTTCAGTAGTTGAGTACATTACATTGGAAATGGGTATATCTGTGGTTTTTACTAGTAGCTCTGCACAGCTGCACTATGATACTTCACAATTTCATCCTCGAGTCTTCCAATTTTTTATTGGAATTTATTTACAACTACTTAATAAGTATGGATACATAGAATAGTTATCATTAGTAAATGCAGTTAAAAGAAACTTATGTGTCTGAATTAAAAGAAAGTAGATTTCTGTTGCCCTTTACAAAATTTTCCTTTACTATATTATACACATACCCAAAGTATGTGGTACCATCCATTTCCACAGGTACTGTATCATTTTTTGCTAGAGCTATATCCATTTATTTTGTCAAAAAATATTCCTTCCTTAGATATATGTTTACCGTTAAGAAGTGTAATGGAGAATAGAAACAATAGAAGTACACTCAGCAAACTCAACATTTGCTGTGTAAAAAAAACCCTTCCTTCCAATATTTTTTACTGGAACTCAATTTGACAGAAATTAAGTACAATGCACTTGAATGATGACTACTTCAAAAACTGTTTACAGAGCAAGTGTTACTTCTGTGCATTTTCTCCAATTGCTGGGCTGCTTACTTTTATTTTATTTTGTTTTTATTTATTTATTTTTAAAATTTTATTTAAATTTACTTTTAAATTTCTGGTGTTCCAAACTTTTTTTCAAGTAGAGATAGGTTTTTATTGAAGGAATCCAGATGTATATTCAGATTGATAACTGCTGGATAGCACAAAACTAAATTTTCTGCTTTCTTCTAAGACTAGTTTATACTGAAATTTTTATTTCACTGAATTGTTTTTAATAACTGCATTGGAATAGACAGATAGTAATCCAAGAATTTTCAGGCATGTGAGGAACTTCTCAGGGAAAATTTTACAAGGCGGTTTTAAAATAAAAAAATCACTGAGCTGCAAGTGAGTTTCCAGCAGACATATTTGTTTATGATTTTCTTTAATATAGTTGTTAGTGCCCCTGGCAAAAGAAATGGGACCCTTCTGGTTAAGACTTGAGAGACACTAGCACGAAGTTCAGAACATTGCCTAGGAGAACCTGACTCTCATAAGGATCAAAGTAACAGCAATGATGTGGAATTTAGTAGTTTAAAAGGCAGGATCATCAGGGCTAGTAGTTAATGTTGTTGTCTGTTCAGCTTTTGTAAGCTAGAATAATTGAGAAGAAAACAAGAGAAATTGCCTAAAAGGATTAGTGGGTCTATTTCAGTAGAGAGAGAGAAACATTAATGGCATGTTCAAAACACTGACATGTATCCACCTAATCTCACATGTAAATTCAGTTCTTTTAAGAAATGCAAAATATATTAGCAATAAAACACTTGAATAACTTTAGATTAGAGAATTTATCTAAATTAAAAGGATCTGAATAATTTATACTTACAAAAAAAAGTCAGAGAAATGAAATTACAGCAGTCTAGAAATACATCTGGGAAATAAATACCACACAAGGAATGAAAGGGCAATATCTGCCCAACTACAAATGTATGTGTATTGGCCAAGAACACAAAGGAAGCAAGTTTATGACCACCAGACGAAAAACATTCAACAGTAGCCTTCAGACAGAATAATTAAGAAATTAGAGTTTGTTAAGAAAATAATAACACAACAATTTCAACTATAGAAAGTGCTCAAACTCATTTGTTCAGGAATTTCCTCACCAGTCCTACACTCTTATTTTAAATTGATACAAAGGAAACAACCGAATTCCTTGAAGTTCAATATAGGTTCAAGTGAAAAAAAAAAAAAAAAAGGTCCAAAAGCCTGGAAGTGCAATTAACCTTTTACAACACAGTGAATGTTTTCTTCCTTTGTCTCTAAAGTATCACACTATTGCTGCAATGAAGTAGGTAGCCCTGTACGGGGACAGTTGAGGTGTTTTAAATGAGACACGCTTGTCCATTTGGAGAGGCTTAGATGTACTATCTATTTAGATCTTAACTTTTTAAAATTTTTATTTAATCACAAAATTTGTGTGAAATTTAATTTATAGTTAATTTCATCAGAAGACTTGGTTTTATTTCAACTATTTTCCACACGATAAGATGTGATGGATTAAGTGATAAATTAAAATACAAAACCCTGGTGCATCTCTATGACCAGGCTATCTTGCAGGAAGGCACTGAAAACCTCTTTGGAATAAATTAGCTGTTGAACAAACTTGTTCCTCCAGGCTTTAAGGCATAACATGCATGATGTCTCTCTATTTTTATTCTATTTAATTTAGAATTTTCCAGTTATTGCAGAGTCATTTGATGTCATGTTGTGCCCACTCTGAGAACAAACTAGGCAAAAGAAACCATTTACTTTTTGTGTTTATCTACCTGATCTGTCATGAATACTGAAGCAGTACTATGTGCCAGGACCTTATGACACTGGCAGAATTTTAAAGTAGTGGTTTAAAAGCAAAAGCAAATATTTGGAGACTTCCATATGTAGAACTAGTCCTGCAATAGAGGATAAAAATATTTTGAAACTTAAAGGGTTGTACCTATTTTAATGAAATAGTGTCCACTGAAAGACTATTAGACTTTTATTCCCTCTTGACAAAAATGTTAAATTTTTTTTTTTTTTGGTGCTATTTCTGATAACCTGGGTCTAAATTTTAGAACTTAAAACTCAAATTAGACCATTGCATTCTCACTGACAATATTTCTTCAAAAATATTCCCCAGATTTTTTTTTCCATGATGTGTTCGTGCTTAATTATTCTAGTTAGTAGAAAAGAGCATGCAAGTTGCTCCCTGATTTTCACTTTTTTCTTTAAAACTAATAACCTGTAATATAATATAATTATAGTCTTCTTCTTTAGAAATCTTTAAAACAAAAATCCGTGTTCTGCAAGTAATGCAGAAAAACTGTGTTGAAAATATACTTTCCCCTGAGATTATTTTGTTATGACTGTTTCATTTTCAACAGAGATAACAAAGATAGCAGTGGCTGCCTAATATGTAGCAATGTTGAATCTCATTAACATTGTGATTAATTCCTCTACCAAAAATATAATAACCAGTTTATATTTTTATTCACCCGTCAAAAAAAGCTTTTACATTTGAATCCAAGTGCACATTAATTTATGCAAGTGCACACAAGGAATATATAAATTTGTTATATTGAAAGCATCAAAATGGCCAAAAGAGAAAGAGTATTCTATATATAGAACTAGGAAATATTGCTAGCCCAATTAAGCTCGTGACAGCCTAATCAAAACATAACAGGTATTTATTAGTCCAGTTACAGCAACTCTTACACTTTGCAGTCCATATTAATACAGTGAAGCCTCATAAATAATATCATGAAGCCAGTTATTCCAGAAAACTTGCTAGTATGTGTTTTCTTTTCTCCACTATACTCTCTCCTTTGATTTCACCCTAGGTCCTGAAAATTCTGAAATTTCAAACTCCTTGAAAACAGAGGTAGTGTGTTATATTGGATAGTTGTTGAGATACCAAAGCTGACAGGAGAAATCTGTTTTATGCCTTTCATTGTCACAGAATTCTTCCTTCTTGCTTCCAAGCTAAAGCCTGGAAGGTGTATGATCACCTTCCCCAGCCTCTGTAGGCGTAAAAGTCTATTGTTGGTCATACTAAGACTCTCTGAGAAACTCAGACCTTGTTCAGATACAGCATTCAGAGAGATGCAGCTCCAACATGTTCAACAATGGTCACTTGACCACTAGACACTGGTTAAGGCAAGCTAAAATGAGCTAGGGGCCAAGGCCAGCCCAGCTCAGAGACCCCACACTGCCACACCAACATAGAGAAAAATTGTGGTTATTGGTGCACAGTATGCTTCTTCAAGGAGAATGTTTTCCTCTTTGAGAAGAAATAAGTTCATTTACTAAGATGCTTTTGTAACAATTCATTTCAAATGTATTACTTTTTCCAGAGTATGCAATACTTTTATCTGCTATTTGTCTTTAGCTTATGGAAAACCAGCTCACAGGTTTGGAAAAGTTAACGGGTAATGAGCATTTTAGAGTCCTTGAATAAAACTTGCAGGAATGGAAACCAAAAAATTCAGTCTGTAATTAGTAGAGAAAGTCTTTATGCAGGTGCTTGAAATATTTTACAATTTTTATTGCCGTGGAGAATAATTCTTTAATAATATTCATCTCCATCCCCCACTGTTTATTTAAAAAAAAAAAAAAAAATAGCTGGGCCAGGGGGATGCCTGCTGTCTTGTCTATCTCTGCTCTAAATTCAGCCTATTGAAGAACTGTATGAAACTCATAAATGTATTTCTTCTTTTTTTCCCTTTTTTTCTTTTTTCTACCTTTTTTGTTTTTTTTTTTTCTCTATAAATGTGCCATAACAAAATTTTAACCCAGAACTTAACACATACTGTGAATTTTGCCTGCCTGAAGAAACTGTCAATAAGAATGCCCTTATGGCTTCTTCTGAGTAAAGCTGATTTGACCCTCCTAATTTTTTTTTTCCCTGGATTCTGTTATTCTCAACTGACTTCCATTGACAATACTGTGTATTTCTTTATTCCTTAACCTCATCAATTATTGTGATTTTCTGAATATACTTACTGTTATTTTCCAATTACCCTTCTTTCAGTTTCTGCAAAGCTGTTTCTCTTTCAACTTCAACTTGCTCATTTCTTCTTCCCTGCCTGTTTTTCTAAAGACCTTCATCACACCCTTTGAGAATCTCACTTCCTCCCACAGTTTCAACTAATATACATACTGACTCTCCAATCCATCTTGTCTTCTCATTGCTGATCTCATTCCATATCTTTGTCTAATGCCTTCCTCTCCAGAATTTTCTTCAAATTTTTTTAGTGATAAGTTCAACACTACATTCAACTGTGACAGTAAATAGACATTTGCTGAGGTTTTCAACATCAGTCTTGCCCTCCCCTGTTCTTCAATTTCACAACTGAGGTTTACCAACTCATTCTGCTTTGCGCTTCATATCGCTTCGGAAGTATTTCCACTAATGGATCCTCAAGACATGTTATTCATGTCTTCTGTTGATATAATGCTCTGCTATACAGCCTTCCCTTCCCTTCCCTTCCCTCCTTCTTTATAGTCTTAGGTGCCTAAATTGGTTAGTCAGAGTTGATGGTTCTTCAGAAAGTCAAATTGGGTGCAGGCATTTTACACCTGCCAAATGTTGAACCTTATCCTTTTATGAGACGTTTACATTTTGAGACAATCCCCAGCCCCTGGTCCCTGGTTCAGTGTGATACAAGAGGGATGTGATGCTCCTGAACCACAGCAGGTACCTTATCTTTGTGCGTCACTGTCTTCCTCTAGCTGCACTCTGAATTCTTTGTCCATTCCTCACATGACTTTGGTAATGACCAAAGAATGACTCATTTTTAAAACTATAAGATATTTCAATATCTGTTGCTGATGATCTGAAGAATTCTTGAACGTAATTGTCAACCATAGAAGACCATCAAGTATGATTTTATGGGTATCAATTTGTTTGTAGACTAAGACATGTTAAAAATACAAACAATATGTTTTAAAGCCATATCAAAATCAATTAGCCTTAGGTACATAATTAAATGTAATCACATGCTTAAGAGCTTTATGAATACCAATGGAGAATTGAACACAGACCAAGTCGAATTAAGAGAAAGGGAAAGTAAATCTGATAATAATAAATTATGATCATGGCACTATCTACCATGACATTCTCTCATTCTATTGCATCCTACCTTCCCGTCCCTTCCCTTCCCTTCCCTTCCCTTCCCTTCCCTTCCCTCCTTCTTTATAGTCTTAGGTGCCTAAATTGGTTAGTCAGAGTTGATGGTTCTTCAGAAAGTCAAATTGGGTGCAGGCATTTTACACCTGCCAAATGTTGAACCTTATCCTTTTATGAGACGTTTACATTTTGAGACAATCCCCAGCCCCTGGTCCCTGGTTCAGTGTGATACAAGAGGGATGTGATGCTCCTGAACCACAGCAGGTACCTTATCTTTGTGCGTCACTGTCTTCCTGCCTTACTTAGCCTGTGCTTCCTTTCCTAGTGCACAATCTAGTCTTTTCCAAAATTACAAGTTTCTATTTTTTTACTGGCTGCTAATGGTCCATCAAAAAAATGCTTACCATTCCTGGCCTCTGTTCCCAAACTTGTCCCATCTTTTCCCATGCATAAAGATGGACAATATAGCAAAAAATGCACTGGGTACCAAAACTGATTCATGCCACATGTTCCTGAACTTTTATTTTTTTTTATATAGGAACTGATGTGAAGCTGCAGAGTGATGGGCAATTGATGCTTCTTATCTGCCATACCTATAATGGATTCTGAATGGACTACTAATAATTTCAAATCACATATATGTATCTTGTTTTCATCAGTTTGTTCTTACTTCATACATAATGTAACTTATATTCTTAAAGAAAAAATAAGAATTTTTTTCTCTACTATGAATCTTGTCTGCTGAATTGTGGGGAACTGCATGTAGCAGTATTATATCACATTTTTGTTTAAGGTTTTTTTCCCTTCATATCAAGAATCATATTAATTATCTTCTTAAACAATTTTTAAGGGAGGACTTTTAACTTGGTAACTGCACATATGCAAATATTACAGAAACTAATAATGCATCTTTCCTCTTTAAGTTGCACCTAGTTGAATACACCTATAGTCCGTATAGAGCGCATCAGGTTGTTGAAAGGAGCAGGCTAGGCTACAACACATTTCAACAAGGTCCACCAAGTTAATAATTCTGAATTAAGATTTACCGGCAGAGGTAAAATCGTTTGCTAGATCAACTGATATACTTTGAGAACTTCATAATTCCATATCTATTCTTGATAGAGAAGGGCTGAATTCGGTGCCAAGCAGATTTTGAAAACTGTCAGCTGCATCTGAAAAACATATTGGTTGAGGAGAAGGAAGTAGAGTTAGAAAAGGGAAACTCAGTAACATCATCAGTCCTGTATTTCAAAGAGAGATCCCAGAAATTACCCCTCTGGACCACCAAAGATTTTGTTAGGAGTGAGTCAAAGTTAATTCTAGTGTCCCATCAAACCAACATATTTGTGGGTCCTGTTCATGGGGTGTGTGAATGTTATTTCTATGACTTCTCTTTGGTCTTCCTTGGAAAACAAATCCAAGAAGTCAGAACTTTAAAAGTGTGAAAATTTTTCATTCCTAATTATTTACTGCCTGGTTGAACCAATTCTAGCTCATGTTGGCTTTTTATCTTCTCTCACAGTTACCATGAGAATATTTAGTGCACTCCAGAAGGTACTTTTTTAGAATCTAATAATCTTAATAGCTTTGTTCTCAAGTTTTGAATTTTTTGTTCTGATGTTGACTGGCTAAGATATATTTTGCTAGGTCTGTGTGTTTGAAATTTGGCAGGTTGGAATTAAGCTTCTAGTAAAGTATCTTTCATCACTTGATTTCTTTCAGTGGAGATTTTAGTTATTAAAGGACAGTTGCTGGGGTAGCTACAGCAAGTGATTTCTGAAGTTTTGAAGTGTCCACATATTGTAAATGTATATAGCTGTAAGATTGCAGAAAAGGTTCAAAAAGAAGTGTTTAGAGTTCTCTTTTCCATATCTGAGAATAACATTAAAGGGAACCACAGGCATATGAACCTAATGCTGGGCAGCATGCTTTGTGTTATTTCACACAAGCTGGGTCTGCTCTTGCAGTCCACATGCTGCTGCTTCCAGATGTTTTCTGTTCAGAATAGGGGGATTGTCTAATGGCATATTGCCACCCTGTATCAGGACTCTTGTGCAATATTGATTGTAATACTTGGGAGTACAAATGCTCAGGGGAAGATCCTTTGTCTGTGGTTTGTTGTACTCTTTCAATTCCTTTTTGTTGTAACAAACCTTGAGGCAGTTGGCAGGCGGTATCAGACAGAAGAGATCTCAAGCCGCTTCATCTTCCACTTGACAAGTAGACCATTTCACATCAATCTTGTGGTTCAGTACATTCTGAGAAAGTTATAACACTCTTCTGTCCTGGAACCTCCTGATCTACTGTTACAATCTGGCCCTATATGTAAATTACTATATTGAAGATAGGCTTCCTCCTATTTCCAATTTTAGTGTGATCTTAGCTACAAAATAATGAAAATCTTTGGGTTCAATTCACCCACATAAAAATGACTATTTTGGTTAAAGTACATGGACCTGGAGTTTTCCTACCAAAAGAAGAAACTAGAATACTGAAAGCCATTTCATTATGTTTTGATTAAACAAAATTACAAATATTCTGCTGTTATGTTACACCATGAGTTATTTTAGTGTAATAATGGTCATTTTGAGTATCTCCAAGAATGATGAACATCAGGGAAACGCGTTCTGAAAATACATCAAGGAAAACATAAGTGTTTTGTAAAATACTGTTAGATTTACTGGTGTTTAAAATACACTTATTTTCAGTTCTTAAATAGTATGTGAGACCATGATACTGCAACTAAAATAGTGGTGTTAGTACACAATACTGAAATAGTTGATTTCATTCAGAATAAAGATGGAACTTTAAATGCATCTAGTCTAAGAGGTAACTACTGAAAGCACTTTGGCTGCATAGTAACAGGAACCTAATCTTCATAGATTTTTATGACTGCAATGGTGAGCAAAACAGATATTAAATGCATATTATGTTGCAGTCACTCATTTAATAATGTCTAATACCATGTTTCTTCAAACTAGAGTTGTCTATGAAATAATAAAGAGACCAATGGCCTTATCTTATGATTTTGGACACAGAAAGCATTAAAACAGTTAATTTACCTGAAAGGTATCTTTTCATGTTAAATAGAAATTTCTGCAACAAATTAATTTTCAGGATTTATATATAAACTATATGAGTCTAGCTTATAGCTTCATTCTGTCTTTAAGTGACAGAACGTTATGTCTAACAAATTTATCCTATTTTTTAGGATTTTAGTGTGTAGTTATCTGCCTGATACATTTGAGATCTCAACAATAGGCTGTACATATATTCTAATTATGTTAGAATTAATTTGCCTTTAACATAAAAGCATTCCAGAGGGCAAAAAAAGATTCATTAAAAAAAAAAAAAAAAAAAAAAATTGGTGATTTTAACACAATGAAATCTCCCCCAAAATTAATGAAGATAAACTAAAGAAAAGCAAAGGTGTGCATTAGTTTCCAGTTTTGTTCATAAAAATTCATAGAATTACCTAGAATTCATAGAACTGTGAATTCTTCCTAGATGAGGAGAATGGCTTTCCATTCACCCTCAGCTGGATATTTATTATTCTGAGAGACAGTCTGATTTTTGCAAGGAGGGCAGGGAATCATAATAATGCACCATAATGTTGAATGGTGTTCTTTAAGGCCACTCACAGGAGCCATCTGTCTCCCCATTTGTTTAAGCTATGGCAAGGTATTGACCTCTGAAGGTGTACTAGCCTTTTCCAAATTTAGCTCCAACCTTATCCTGACTCCAGACAAGGTATGCAAATTACTATACAGTAGCATTTTTTTGTTGGCAACATTGTACAAATGTTACTTAAGTGGTTGTGCACACAGCAGTCATCTAAGCTGAATCTGCAGCCAAAGACATCTGGCATTTCATCTTCTTTGTTAAATTCATTAGAAGCCAACCAGTTCTTTCAAACTTGCTTTTATTTGAAAATGACCTTATTCACCAAACATAAAAGGATTCTTGATGAATTCCATGATTGGAAGGATATATTGCTGTGCATCAAACTGAAGTTGTCACCTTCAAATGAGTCATTGAATTTCAGTACTTTTCCAAAGCATAGAAGGTCTTATTTCTGGTGTAAAATTATTGTCTAGAACACTAATAAGAATGCAATATCCATGAATGGTAATGCAAGGTTCTGGGTTTTTTCTCTTTTCTTTTTCTTCTTTCAACTGATTTGATCACATGGTTAATTTGGCTTTTACTGTTCATTTATTTGGTAATAAAGGAAAAGGTCTGAATTTGGCCTTTCATTCCTGCAAGAAATGATCTACAAAGATGAATATATATGACAGGTTGAAAATGCTCAACAGACGATAATATTACTCTCTGATACTCATTTCACTCTAATATTTAACAGAATAAACAACCCAAGCAGCAAACTATGCTGAGTACAGAGTCTTGTAAATGTCACTAAGAATTATCAACTGAAATCTTTTGTCAAGATGTTGTGGAAGGTGAATCTAGAGTAATCTCCCAAGAGACTCTTTGTAAGAAGGGTACTGAGAATAATTAATAATAATTTCAAAATATGAAAGATCTGTTTGATGATTATTTATTACTATGATAAAGTCACAGTAGCAAGTCATATCATGTTTCCAAAATGGAAATTCAAAAGAACAAGGACAATAAAAAATTTATTGTTTTGAGGGTTTTTTTTCAGTTTCCCCAGGTGAAAAATACCAATTTATGCACCATAATTTATCTGTACAAGATGCAGGTAGGAAAAACCTGCCAAGAAAACTGAAAAACTTTGAAAAAATGACAATTGGATTTACAATCTGTTTTGAAAAAATTGTGCTAGTCAGTTTTATGCTTTTTGATATCATTTGAAAACTAGGAATTTATTTTTTGTTTTGCAAGACTTAAAGCCATTCTTCATATTTACGCTATTATGATTTTCAATCGGTATAATCTGAAAAAAACATTTTGTAAGAACTTACATATTTAAGAGATTAATTTTGACCTTTAGACAAGTTTCTCACTTTGTTCTGCCTGACTACCTGTAAGTTGGAATCGAGGGCTTGGAATGTGACAGAAAGATCATGCTCGTTTCTGGATATTAGTTATTGTTTGGTGAAATCTTTCAGAAATATTTTTAAAGTTCTGGCAAATAAATTTGTACATCTCAGTGGTTATTTGTAGAGTCTGACAGCTAAGTATTTTGGCTTTTTTCTGTCTTATCTGAACATTTGTTCTCTTTTTATAGTTCCAATGGAATGATTGAGACACAGATGACTAATTCTTAGATGATTAAATGTGATCATGTGGTCCACCTTGCAATACATAGGTTGTAAGTCTTTCACTCCTCAAAAGTGTTGAAAGTCAACTACTGTCCTCTCCCTGGGAAGTCTATGCAGTTTGCCCAGTCAGTGGGCATTTTCTTCTAATTTAAGAATGCTAGTTAATGCCTTACAGTAATCCACTAAGTGTTTTATTTCTTGTGAGATGCGATTTATTCTTCAAGATATTAATATGATTCAGATTGGAAGTAATGAGAAATGATCCTGTATTCTCTTACTGTTGTGAAAAAGTGAAAACATAACATTCTTTTTCACTTCAGCTCTGTGCTCTTATATTGCTTTACAGATTAGTTAACTAACATTGTAGGCAATGATCTTTTTTTCAGTCAGGGTAATTGAGACATTATAGCTACTCTTAGCAGACTAGATGACAGTGTTATATGCAGTCTATTGAGTAGTTCAGGGAACCAACATATCTAGTCCTGATTTTAATATTAAAATAGTGCTTGCTCTAGTCTACATCCTTTTCAACCTTGTGACTTCTTTCTTTCCAAAGTTGCTTTGGTATTGCTATGGTTTGAAATGTTGGTATACAATGTTGGTAACAATATTGGTAAAGTTACCAATGTACCAATGCACCAATACCAACAATAATGTTGGTAACAGAAACAGAATTGTTATTGTTTACTGTGAATAATTTTATTCTTTTACATTTTCAACATGGGCTATGTTGTTAAAGACAGCTTCCATTTCCCACTTAAAAACTGTTTTTGATATGCAATTTTGATGTGAGAAATTTCCTCAAATATGTACACTTGTGAAAAGGTACTTTACAATTCTGAATTATTTTTACAGCAGTAATATTAACTAAAATTTGTCATTCTTCTTGTAAAACACATGAAATGTAGCTGTCATAGGGTAGATTTGTCTCATATACTCTATTTGTGTTTTTCTCCAGTATGTGAAACCCTATAATATAGAAAATATCTATCCTTACCAAATAAATTCTAAAGTGATACATGCTTAATATTAACTGAATATTCAATAAAATACATCACTGGTCAAATGAACATACGGTTGACAAATGCTCCACAGTACAGATTTTTTTCTGCTTAAGACATTTGTGTCTCAATCCTCTAGTAAGTGGACCTAGTTAGCTGAAAAAGTAGACTAAATTATTCTAGACCAGTGTTAGGGTCATCCTCTACTGACAGTCCATGCAGGCGATGTAGTGCTTTTTGGTGCCTCACCCAACCGTAATTTTCCTGAAGATACATTAATGCAATAGTATAAAGATGAAGTAGTTCAATGCAGAACTGAACTCTTATCTGTAGAACGTTATCAAGAACAACAATTCAATGAATCTTCTATACACTGCCAATCCTAAAAGTCTTTGAGCCAGAAATTCAGTCCTGTAACTTTAACGAAATTAAACATATTTAGGCTTACTGAAGAGCTATGGAACACAGTGGCTTCTTCATCCTAGCACTGCTTTATCATAGTGTTAAAGACAGTGTGTAACACTAATTCGATCATTTATCCATTTACTTTCTAGAATTAATTTTTTAATCATTAAGTGTCTTTCAGTGAAAATTATTATATGAAATAATAAAATCCTATTTTGGAACTCATATTCCTGGCATTGATTTTACTTGATCAATGAAAAGATATGAAATGAAAAGATGATCAGAATCTGGAGGAGGACATGTTTATATCTTGTTAGGGTTTGTGTGGGTTTTGGTTTTGGTTTTTGGTGGGGTAGGATTTTGCTTTGTTTTTACCATTGAGTATTACCGATGAGAGACAACAACTAGTTCTGTTAGTAACTACTTTTCTTATACTAGAAGATCATTAGAACTGTAAGAACATCTCAGCATTTTCTAGTGCAGAAATTCTGAAAGCTTCTTCGAGAGTATTTCAATATGTTAGGTGAAGCCAAGTGTGATTCCTCTTGGGCAAGGTAGTGTAAAGGACAAAGAATGTTAGACAAATATAATCAGAAATACATATATCTTTTCAATATGAAATTCAGCAAGTTATTCAGCATGTTAGTTGATGGTTTTCTGACAATGTTGACACAGAAAAACCTCATAGGATCCATTTTCTTTTGTATAAGGATCATCTTGGGAGAGCTCTCACAGCAAGAGCAGGGCAGGCAAGGGATCAGGGCCACCAGCATGGGTTTATGAAAGGGAGGTTCTGCTTAACCAACGTGATCTCTTTCTGTGATCATGTGACCCGCGTTCTTGATAAGGGAAGGCTGTGGACGTTGTCTACCTGGACTTTGGTAAGGCCTTTGACGCCGTTCCCCATGGCATTCTCCTGGAGAAGCTGGCGAATCATGGCATAGACAAGTGTACCCTTCACTGGGTAAAAAACTGTCTGGATGGCCGTGCCCAGAGAGTTGTGATTAATGGGGCGAAATACGGTTGGCGACCAGTCACCAGTGGTGTCCCTCAGGGCTCAGTTTTGGGGCCAGTCTTGTTTAATATCTTTATTGATGATCTAGATAAGGGGATTGAGTGCACCCACAGTAAGTTTGCAGATGACACCAAACTAGGTGGGAGTGTTGATCTGCTTGAGGGTCAGAAGGCTCTACAGAGGAACCTGGACAGACTGGATCAATTGGCCAAGGCCAATGGAATGAGGTTTAATAAGGCCAAGTGCCGGGTCCTGCATTTTGGTCACAGCAACCCCAGGAAACGCTGCAGGCTCAGGAAAGTGTGGCTGGAAGGCTGCCCAGCAGAAAAAGACCTTGCAGTGTTGGTGGACAGCCAGCTTAACATGAGCCAGCAGTGTGCCCAGGTGGCTGAGAAGGCCAACAACATCCTGGCCTGTATCAGGAACAGCGCTGCCAGCAGGACTAGGGAAGTCATCGTGCCTCTGTACTTGGCACTGGTGAGGCCTCACGTTGAGTACTGTGTTCAGTTCTGGGCCCCTCACTACAGGAAGGACACTGAAGTGCTGGAGCGTGTCCAGAGGAGAGCTACCAAGCTGGGGAGGGAGCTAGGAAACAAGTCATATGAGGAGAGGCTGAGGGAACTGGGCATGTTTAGTCTGGAGAAGAGGGGGCTGAGGGGAGACCTCATTGCCCTCTACAACTACCTGAAAGGAGGTTGTAGAGAGGTGGGTGGTGTCCTCTTCTCCCAGGTGAACAATGACCGGACCCTAGGAAATGGTCTAAAGTTGCTGCAGGGGAGGGTTAGATTAAGTATTAGGAAGAATTACTTTACTGAGAGGGTGGTCAGGCACTGGAACAGCCTGCCCAGGGAGGCGGTGGAGTCACCATGCCTGGAGGTGTTTAAGAAACATGTAGACATAGCTATTCAGGACATGCTCTAGTGCCCAAGATTATTGGTTTGTGGGTGGGTGTGATGTGGTGGAGTGTTGTGGTTTTTGTTTTGTTGTTGGTGTGTGGGTTTTTTGGGGTTTTTTTGTTTGTTTGTTTGTTTGTTTGTTTTTTAAGGTTGGACTTGATGATCTCAAAGGTCTCTTCCAACCATGGTGACTCTGTGACTCTGTGATTCTGTAAAAACAATATGACTGAACCTTGGGATATGTCCATATTCTTAGAGGTATATAGCAGGTACTTCTTTGAGCCTGTGTCAACTCTGTATGCAGATAGCTTTTTCCTCCTCTGAAAGATAAACAAATGGAATGGATAAAGGCTTTTTGTTTCTAAATTCAGTTATGGATGTTCCCTAAAGAGACCTGTCTTCATCGTGCATGCTTAGGTATTTGCTACCAGTATTCATAGTTGGTGTTTTTCTGGGTTGGGGTTTTGGTTTCTTTGTGTTTGTTTGGGTTTTGTTTTTCCCACTGCTTCTCATCACAGTAGAACACGTATCTCTTCTGCAGGTATGTTTCTATAACCAAAACAGAAGAACGTCCTAGATGAGTTCCATGCCTGATTCTATTATTATTTACATTTATGCAACTCAAGTGAATGCAATAAACCTTAAGTTTTAGGCTGTGTTGTACCTACAGAGTTGTGATAGTGGTAATAGTACCATTAAAAATTCTTGTCACTTCTGGACAAACTTTATGTAGGATGTTGTCAGTAAAACCTGTCTGGAACCCTGCAATGTCAATTTTATGCAATCATTTCTTGAACTATTTTATAAACATAGTATGATTAATGTACAAACATTAAACACATACGTTCATACACACAGCTGATTTATTTAGAGTTACCTGAAATACCCTGCACAGCAGTACATTATACCATATTGACCTACTTACCTTAGAAGTCCTGAGCTGGCAGATCATTTAAATACTAAGTGCCAAAAGTGCTATTTCTTTTTATCCAATGAAGAATACAAAACTCCATATATATACAAACTACCTTTTGAAAATTGTCCTCAGAGAAGCCAATGTTAGGTATGTAGGTGAAAGTATCAGTATTAATTTAAAATGAACAAACCAAAATAAACCATATTTCTTTTCTGTTCGTAAATGTCACTGTTCGATAGATACATTACACTTCTGACATGGAATAAATTTCAGACCACTTGCTGGGAGTCTTCTTGTCTCAGAGTTCTCAAGCAAAGAAGAATATTGTTACAAATTGTGCAAAGAGGCTTGTATGAATTGTTTCAGATGTATATTAATCTCAGTTAAAATGACCTCTTGTTCTTCCCAAGCATAAACTAAAGTTCAGTGGAAAACTGATCATAGTTGTTTAATGACTCCAAAATAGACTTTGCTATGAATTTATGAGGAAAATAGTCATATTCTTTTAGTCATAGTAATAACTCAACCCCTTGAGACACAACCCATTTGTAAGAGATTGAATCATTATTCTGACATTCAAGAAACATATGCTGTGATAGCGGCTAGATTAAAGGAAAGCTAGACTAAAACAAAAACGGTACAAAGGAACCTTTACAAAATGAAAAACACCCACCTTCTCTTTTATTCTCTGCAGTTACTACCAAATGGAAGAAGGCTAACCTGTGTTTCTGCACTGGATAGTTCTCTATTTTACATCAGCTTGGTGGTATAACTGGTATTATAGATCTCAAAATTTCTTCATTTTGTTGAAGAAAACAAATGCAAGCATGTAATACTTTCTTTTCTTCTCATTCTTTTTTTTTTTTTTTTTTCCACACTGCTATACTTCTACCACAACTTACCTAGAGGCTTTGAGACAAGAAGAACTGAGATGCAATAAGAAAATATTGTTTGACATTAGAAAAGCTGAAATAAGTTTTCTTTTTAAAGATATTGTCGAAAAGAGTAGATTGTCTGCAGAGATTGAAAACATTTTTCAGTAGAAGAACACAGTGGACTTTATTTTTCCTTTTTTTATGAGGAACTTTCAACATAGACTTGTTTCTACTTATGGAAACAGTTTACTTTTTTAAAAAAGTAAATGTCCCATGGTTTTGCTTGCTATTTTAAGGAAATTTTAATTACTATATTTAACTAATATTAAAATTTTGGAAGTGGCTTCAATAAACCTTAAGTCCATTTCACAGCAAGGGAAAGAAAATGTTGTCTAGTAGTTCAAAATGAAGAAGTGGGTTTCATCATGCCTCTGTACTCAGCACTGGTGAGGCCTCACCTGGAGTACTGTGTTCAGTTCTGGGCCCCTCACTACAGGAAGGACACTGAAGTGCTGGAGCGTGTCCAGAGGAGAGCCACCAAGCTGGTGAGGGATCTAGAAAACAAGTCATATGAGGAGAGGCTGAAGGAACTGGGAATGTTTAATCTGGAGAAGAGGGGGCTGAGGGGAGACCTCATTGCCCTCTACAACTACCTGAAAGGAGGTTGTAGAGAGGTGGGTGTTGTCCTCTTCTCCCAGGTGAATAATGACAGGACCAGAGGAAATGGTCTAAAGTTGCTGCAGGGGAGGTTTAGATTAGGTATTAGGAAGAATTACTTTACTGAGAGGGTGGTCAGGCACTGGAACAGCCTGCCCAGGGAGGTGGTGGAGTCACCATGCCTGGAGGTGTTTAAGAAACATGTAGACATGGCACTTCAGGGAATGCTCTAATGGCCCAGATTGCTGGTTTGTGTCTGTTTGTGGGTGGGAGTCGTGTGTGTTTGCTTTTGGGGGGGGGGGGGGTTTGTTTGGGTTTTTTTGTGTTTGGACTTGATGATCTCAAAGGCCCCTTCCAACCATGAATATTTTGTGATTCAGTGGTATGGAATCACATTTCTTTTTCCACCTCCATCTACTAGATGCAAGCTAGTAGCCAAATATCTCAGTTTTCCCCATTATAAAATGCAGATACTTGGTTTTTGAACTAATCACATTGACTCTTTAACTCCTTCTCCCTGATTTCACATGGTAGGTTTACAAATATATGTTTCTTCTTGACATCATGAAGATTTTAGAGTTAATCGTAGAAGACTTCTGGCTGCTTTTGGGTATAAAGATTGTCAGTCTTTTCTTGCAGCAGTATTCCTCCTCGCACATAGCAAAAAGCAAAAAGAAAAATAAAAAATAATTTTTAAAAAGGGGGTTGCTGTAACAGTCTCTGGAATTCCTCACTCTCCTTTTGAGAGAGTGATTCCAGTGGCAGTGAGTATCAGCAGAAGGCATGTTGTCACAGATGCTGGGAAATACAGGTGCAGGGTATCAGGTGTTCATTGGAGCAAAGATACAAGAACATTAGTCCTGTATGCCTTGTACAAAATCAAGCCTGAAATACATGTCTTTTTATAAATGTGTTTGTCGCAAAACTAGCATCACTGTTCATACAGTAGTTCTTTAAAGCTGAATACTGACATTCAAAGGCATATGTCGTCTGAATCTTCAAATCATTGAGGACCACTTTGGCAAAAATTGAATATGAATTCATGCATACCATTGAATCAATTTCTTCTTGGTTTTAGCAGTGTCCTTTCTTTTTAAGAGAATTCTTGAAAACCCTATCTAATAGGAATAGCCCAAAGGCATGTTTAAGCTAATGCATCCTAAATGAAATCTTAACCTTCAACCTTCATTTTCAAAAGTATAGTCTCTAATTAGATAGTGCTCTTTTCATGCAAGTAAAAGGTGTAATGCTGATTAGGTTATATATCACTGAGGGAAATTTTGCCACTACGAGGTCAACATCTGTTGATTTAGAAACTAGACAGTATAATTCAACATTTAAAATCATAGCTGCTTCTAGCAGGGTTAATTGAAAACGAACTCATAATTTCCTGAGAACTCATAATAAGTGCAGGCATAACCAAAGATGAGGGAGATTTGGTTTTTAACATTCTGATATGCATTGCATATCCAGCCCACAAATCATGCAGGTTAACAGAGGTGGAACCATGAATCTGGATACAGTCAAGTTTGATTGTGGGTTTTTCTGGGTTGATGCAGGTTTTTGCCATGTCTCCTGTACCAGAATGCAGTTAGGGAACAAAAGCATAATGGCATTAATGATCGATAGTCCAACCTCAAAGGTGCGGGTTTAATCAGAAACTCTGAATGTGATTTCATGCACAAGTCCTTGTCAATATGTTCTCATTTTGCACGCTGCACAGACTGTGCAACAACGCCTTCGCTGGAACACTGATTAGATATAGAAAGAAAAACAACACACACCTTTTCTGCCCAGAAACCAGTTAGTTCTTTTGTGAATGTCAGTGTAATAATGTGCATTTTGGGGGCATCACTGAGAAGGTCAAATATTATGATATCGTTTTTAAAATTCTGCTTCATATCTTGTAAATAGTTTAATCTTAATGAAATAAAAACTTGTAGAGATACAAATATTACCTAAAAAGAGATTTCACAAGAGGGAAGTCACCTTCCCTTCTTTACGTAATACTAAAATCCTACAGAGGTGGATACTTCTAATAGGGTACCAAAAGCATAGATGTGATGACTAAGCAGTTGAAGCAATATTCATGAACAGTAAGATGCCTATAGAATCATTAGTCTAGAGAGCCAACAACCTACAAGAAAAGATTTCTAACTCATTAGTAAAATTAGTATGTTCTTCACTGTTTCTTCAGTACAAACATAAGAACTGTTATTTGCATTTAGTCTCAGACTCAGTTACAAATATTTTCCCTTATGACTTCTGATTTTGTCAACTTTTTTTTTCCTGTCCTCACATTATTTTACAATCTAAAAACCTGAGGCACATTGGAAATTATCCAATATTTCAGATTATATTTTAATTTTCAGACTTAAAAAAAAGAGCTATTATCCCACTAGTTGAAAAAAATCAACTACTTTCTATGATATTACACATTTTTTGGTAAGAGTAAAATTCTAAGAAATAAAATTTGTTTGCATGGGGAATACCATGTTAGTTCAAACCACTTAATAATTTTCAGTGTGTTTGCACAGTTTACATATAAAGGTATAAATGCTGTCCATAGAGCTTTGTGGTAAAATCACTGTGGTTTTTGTGCTGTTGAAGATCTATACTTGAGTCAAATATAGGTAACAAATGAAGCACAAATCAAGGCATATTTTTTTCTTTTACGTCTCAAAATCGTTATTATAATACTTTAGCTGATTTAAAATTTTTTTAAATTCAAAGCAGAGAATGGAGATGATGTATATACAAAAACTAGTACAGTAAGGAGGTGTTAATTTATCTGTTGAAGACAAACATGAAAATAAAGTATTCTGTATCTGTACATATTATATTATTACAGACTGCATTGAGGTGCTGGAGCGGGTCCAGAGAAGGGCGACAAAGATGGTGAGGGGTCTGGAGAATAAGTCTTATGAGGAGAGGCTGAGGGAGCTGGGGTTGTTCAGCCTGGAGAAGAGGAGGCTGAGGGGAGACCTTATTGCTCTCTACAACTACCTGAAAGGAGGGTGTAGAGAGGTGGGGGTCGGTCTCTTTTCTCAAGTCACAGGCAACAGGACAAGAGGAAATGGCCTCAAGTTGCGCCAGGGTAGGTTCAGGCTGGATATTAGGAAAAATTTTTTCACTGAAAGGGTTATCAGACATTGGAATGGGCTGCCCGGGAGCTGGTTGAGGCACCATCCCTGGAGGTGTTCAAAAGATGGGTTGATGAAGTGCTGGGAGGTATGGTTTAGTGATGATGCTCCTTGTTTGTTGTGTGGGTGTCTATTTTTGTCAGTTAGGTTGACGGTTGGACAAGACTATCTTTAAGGTCCCTTCCAACCTAGAAGATTCTGTGATTCTGTGATTCTGTAATATATTCTTATGCATATAAATGTTCACAGTGCTGTTCTGCACATTGGAAAATAGAATTTGTCAGTCTCATCCTCATTGCTAGTTAATTTGGGATAAGGAAAGCAACTATTTTGGTTCTGATGTAGATTATTTTAGCTGTCCATTTTTTACTGAGACTTTTTTGTAACCAAGGAGAAAAACCTGACCAATTTTTGGCAATATTAAGAAAATATTAACAAAATCAGATACTGAACAGCTTTATTATTATTATTTTTTTTACAGAAGTAGACAGTATTAGGAAACCCATGCTTACTTTTATCACATTCCTGACATAATCATTTTGCTGAGAAGTCGTAGCTATGAGTTTTGACATTAAGTAGCTAGTAGCTCAAAAAGTATTTAAATATTCCAGGGTAAATGCAGATTTTCCTGTACATATTTGATCTTGTGTATACAGTATAAGGACACTTCCCAGTACTGTGGATACAGACTTCCTCTTTGTAGCAAGAAATGCTAAATTTAATCTTTCTCTCTGAGTTGTCCTAAATGATAAATAAGCAGGAATCACAGTTGAAAATAGAAGCTAACTAGACATGCTTACAACTGCTTCCCTGGTTCCTAGTAGCAGTGCTTAATAAATGAGTTTCCTTCCTGTATCTTCCACGTTGTTGTTTTGACACCAGCACTACTGATGTGCCTGGTGTGAATGGTGCCATGAGGAGTAGTATCAATGGAAATGCTCCTTGGAGACACAGTTTCAGCAGCATAGCGTTAGTAAACTGAATAAACATTGTATAAATTGGTTGCTATTCAGTGTAAAAGAAAAAAATGCAACGATAAAAAAAAATAATATTTACTGAGATCCAAGTAGATGTGATTAAAACAACACTTTTGCAGACACTAATCAAAGCTGGTTTCCTACTCTTTTGTTAAAAGACAGGAAAATTCTTCTGTTAAAACCAGGGAAATAGTAATAATATCTATGCCTTTTCCATTACACTGGTTAGAATTATTGTTTTCATATAAAGTTTCCTCTACTGTATGAGAAACAAATGTCACTAATTCATCTGAGCTGATAATCATGTTACAGGTTGGTTTAATGAGATTAGTGTATTTTTGTAATTATTATGGTAACACACTGCCTATGACTCATACAATTCTCTTCTATTAATTAGTAAGTGATTGTTTTAGTGTAATATTCTTCTGAAGTCCTAAGTTTATCATACTAATTCATACAGCTATTGACTTTGTTGTATAGTTTACTTCATTATTTATTTTTTTTTCTGATTAGAACTTCATCTTTCTCTGCATCCACAAATGCCCCCTTACATTCTTGGGATTTCTTTCACTGAAAGAATTACACAAAGTATACAAAATAGATCATTATTTCTGCTCACATCCTGAGAATCACCGTTGTCTTTAAAGTGCTACTTGGGCAATGGTGAAATTGCCGTGAGGAAACATTACACCATAACACATATCATGGAGTCCTGACACCGTATCATTTTCACTTAGGCTGACTCTCTGCTTCCAAGAATGATACCTCAGATTAAGGGAAACTTAAAAGACATCATGATTTCTGCAGTTTATTATTCAACACACTATACTCTTGATGGAGGAAATGCCACTCGAGTTTGAACTTTGTGAATGATCAAAGGTTTAGGGTAACGCAAATGCATGGCCATTCCCCTCCACTCAGCAGGTGATGTAATAAACTGGAAATACTCAGGAAAGCTGCCCTAAACTGGCTAAAGCCACTGAATTCTAACAAGGGTCTGTGCTGGAGATAGGCCCACATAAAATGTGCAGGAAGGTTTGCAGTCAACACCACGACCCTTAGAGCAATAGCTTTAATGTATTTCCTGTGAATGTGTAATTTATCGTAAATTTGCTTTCTATCCCATTCCTATATTTCCTTTTGTCCTGCAGGTAAAATGGAGGAAAATAAGGGATATTCTGTTAAAATCACTGTTTGACAGGAAATGTTATTCGAATATGACCAAATGCTGTCATTCCAGAACCAAAGAGAAAGGGATATTCAAGCTCAAATCCTGAAGAAATTTTATTATTTTTAGTTAAGAGAACAGCTGAATTTAGATGTATGCTATTTCTCTGACCCCGGTAGGCAAACGATATGTGTTTCTCACAGAAATTCAATATGAATTACACATTTTTGGTGGAAATGTTAAAAAAGTAGTGATCATACCTGGCAAGCACACCAGTTTATTGCTCGCTATAGGAAGACACCCTTTCAATAAAAATACAACAAGGATTGACCTTTTCTTCTGTACTACCAGCCTACCAATTCAAATTTTCTATCACATTATTATTATCAGACTCAAGCTTTATTTTATAATGTGTTATGACAGAAGTTTTATACTTCACCAAATGACTGAATTGTAACTCTCTAAATGGAGAACAAACATAGCAATGTTTTGTTAATTGTGTGTGAAGCCATTTATAATACTCTCTTTGATGGGGAAAAAAATCAAAACAATGTAAACCATGCTAGTTTAAGATTCTAGAACAAATCTGTAATGGCTCTTTCTATACAGTTGGTAAATAGCAGCTTACTTTTTTATTATGTTGAACATTTTAATTGTAAAAGCTGTTACATAACATTGAATCCTGCTCTCTTCACATGCAGTGTACTCGTGATTTTTAACACTGAAAATTTCACGTGTGCAAATTAGCCTTCCTCATAGCTTAAAAATAATGTGAAAGAGTGCTATAATGCTTATTTCCTTGCAATGAGAAGTCTCAGTGTGTGCACAAGCTTTTAAGACTATCCTAATGTTATCTTTCTAACTGATAAATTAATTTTTTTCAGGATGGAAAGAAGATGTTAAAAATGTATTTAAATTCCTAGAGTTTAAGGACAAAAACTACAGCATTTAACTGATTATCTATGACACAGTTCATCAATCTTTCCACTTAGGAAAGAAGTTTTTTTCTATTACAATAAAATATGTGTCAACAAAATTATCTTCAAGATCAAAATTTGTCACATTGTTGCCTAGCTGCATCACTGGAGTTTCTCAAAATCTCAGTGAACACTGAAGAACCTAATTAATTGTTTGTCACCTGCATATTTTCATGTCTTTTCAGTAATCTGCTATGCATTACAAAGTCCACAGGAGTGCTAGTTTTGAAACTCTGAACTTTCCTCCTAATTCTGATCCAGATTTCACTTGTGTAGCTTATGTCTGCAATCTTAAGCACCCAAAGTTAGATGGGGTGAATCTGGGCCTTTGACATTGTTGAGTAGGAACTATTTATACATTTGTAGGAACTATTATACACATTTGCCCCTTCACCCAGCTCTCTGGTAATTTCTTTTTGCCTCTTTTCCTCTCCTGTTTACACCACTCTCCTAACTTTTCCTCACGTTTTTGAGGTAGAGTTTTCCTTTCAGTAGTAGTTCTTGCTATCATGATTTGCCAAGGTATGGGAGATTCCTAACAGGGAAAAAAAGCATGATTTTTCTTGCAAAAAATTACTTATAATTTAAAAAGGAAAGTTGGAACAGTCGTACAATCTTAGAGGGGACATTTCAGTCAAAAACAGAGAAAATAAAAAGGAGTACAGGCTGAACATTAAAAAATTGGAAAGGTTTGTTTCAGAGTTGTCATTGTCTCACTAGATTAAGTGCATTTGCACCCTGTTTTGTTTCTTTCAAACCATGGTGGCCTTACTTTCTAGCATTCCTGGCAAGTACTTCACACACCATACACTATTCTGCTATGGCTCGTTCTGTTTCTTCTGTTGTAGTTGCCCTAAATAGCAGTTAAATATTTACCAGAGTTGAAACTTTAATTTCTACTTTCTATGTGATTTCTATCTTCATCATGACAAACGTTGTAATCAAAGGCTCACTTTTCTGTATTTCATTGAGGAATGAAAATATAAGTGACGTGTCATGTGCAAAAATGCTACAACCATGGGTACTTCTGCTTTGATGTCAGGGTTGAGATGCTTCCTAGTATATATTCTGTGACTGGAGTTATGGTTCACATAAATACTTTCTTAATTATACATGTGGATGTTCATATTCCAGAACTATTTGTTATTCCTCAAAAAAAAAAATAAAAAAAATTGTTTGATAACAGAATTTTACACAGCCTACTCTCCTGATAGTCAGCTTGCTCTTAGTTCCATCCCATTAAACATGTTACATTATGCAACTTACATTCATCATCTTGTCAAAGAAAAAATAGAACAGTGATCCAGAATTTTTAAAATAAATTTATCTGTTTTTTCGATATACTGAGAAAAAGCAAAACCAGGTTTTAGGTTTTTTTACTATCTTCCTTTTAAATTGTAAGCCTAGAAGCATTACAATGGTATTTCCAAATTTTTCATAGATTTTAAAAACTGTATGTTAGTTATAGCAGGAAAAAAAGTCATACTGAACATCAGCCAAACTTTGGATTCTTCTGGTTTTGCTATTTACGTATATTTTTTGTTTATTTACTGTTTTTATAGATTATAACCATGACTTCTCTTCAAGAATAAATACTGTGAAGCAGGCACTAATGGTTCTACGTAAAAGGTGATGATTTCTTACATGAAAGCACTCCATTAAAAAATCTGAGAAGACCTTTATAATGAGAATATTTTGTGGAGTCTGTTGGGTGACTGACATGAATGCAGCATTTAAACATGAAATAAGCCCATCTAAATATTTCTGGTTTTAATAGTCCTCAAAGATTATTAGCATAACCTTCACTTAGATAAGACAACTAGCAGTTGTCTTTAAATCTTACATATTGCCAGTTCATTTCAAAAGCCAGACTTACCAGTCACATTGTTCTTTACCATACATCAGGGTTTTGAAGTTGTATGAAGTTCATTTTGACCAGCTTATTCTTAGTAATGGAGTAGAATTTCTAATATGCTTTGGATCTATTTTTGGATACCTCATTAAAAATAAAACCTTGTTTCTGAATTTATTAAGCCCTACTTAATCTACTACAGCTTTTACCTGATTAAAAATTTGTTGAGATAT
This sequence comes from Calidris pugnax, assembly GCF_001431845.1. Taxonomy (NCBI): domain Eukaryota; kingdom Metazoa; phylum Chordata; class Aves; order Charadriiformes; family Scolopacidae; genus Calidris; species Calidris pugnax. The sequence goes on along the minus strand of NW_015090986.1, from coordinate 4,105,416 downwards.
TAAGGTGTGGAGCTAAGGAGGTTTGATTTCAAAGCTTTTTTACAGGAACTTGTAAGCATTGTTTCTAATGCATATACTGTTGCTGTCAGTCTGATTCTTTTTCTGAATATTAAATTTACAAGGTCTGAGTATACCTGACAGCTGATAGATATGAAGATCAGTAACAGGGGAAAATTAATTTCTGTAGATGTTCTTAAAATCAAAACTATCTTACATGTTTGAAACTTTTTTTAACAGTTTTAGTACAGGATATGTTTAAACAGAAAACCAAAAGCATAGTTACCTAGTTAAAAAATGTAATGCAATTTCATAGGATTCTGATGTTATCTATATTAATAGACTACTGTAGCTTGGTATCTGTACATTAAAAGATATATTTAGGACAAATATCTTAAAAAAGAAGTTAGCTGATGACTGGGGTTTGCATCAGAGTGATCTTTGAATGACGGATGAGTAGTATCCTTTTTGAGATAAAATCGTATGCAAGCACTGAAATATACAACTAACAAAATACTTCAAGGGACAACTTCATTTTTTGCATCTTACTACAGAGACCCTTATACGCTTATTAGGCACAGACTGACACAGTCTACTGTTGCTAGCATCCATTGTGTATGTATGCTTATTTATTCTGCTGTGTGATTTCAAGAATGTCCTTTGCTAGAACATTTATCTGACAGGATATTAAAGTCAAAAATCCCCCCAAACAGAAACTTGCTAAATCAGTGAAATGATTCAACAAATTCAATTACCATCATCTACAAAAACAAAGTGGGCAAGATCTGGGTCAGTGAGTCCTCATGTTAAGTCCTCCACATGGTCATGTCCAGTACTGGGCCATCTGCCCGGCAATAATCACTTGTTCTAAATTAAATATAACAAGGGCACGATCATATAATATAATAGGCATGCTTTCTACTCTGCCTTTAAATGATAACTTCTGTCCTACCAGTTTTGGTTAAAAAGTCCTTCATTTGTCATCCATATTTTTCTTCCAATTCCATACTCTAACTTCGTCCTTTCAGTCTTGCCATTCTGATTTTTTCCTGATAATATGTTACTCCATATTAGTTTTATCAAGTTCTCATTATTGTCTTTCTTAAAATTACCTTTTTTCTTGTCATCTTCTCATTTTATTAACTCTATCTTTAGTCTCTTCACCAGTTAACTCATGTTCTTTTTCCCTATTGAGCCTTTCTTTAGACTATACCCCTATTAACATTTGACTGCTTTCTTTCCTTTAAGTTCTTTTGAATGCAAGAAAGTTTCGCTATGCTTTTCTTCTTGCTTCTCTTTTAGATGTCTTTACCATTTCTTTTTAAATTTATTTTTCAATATCTTTCACCTTATTTCATAGTTCTTCGTAAACCCCTACTTGGCTAGTCTAGCTTCGCCATTACTTCATTAATTTCCTCAATGAGCATATTGGCTATGAAGTAGACCGTCTCTCTTCTCTACAGAAACATTGTATAAAACAAAGGTTTGGAAGTAATGGAGGCATCTAGCTTGGCTAGATCATCCCTTTTCTTCTATTCAAGGCTTGTACATGGTTTTCAGTTGTCCTTTTCTCTGTGTTTGAAAAGTAAGGTCTTCAGAGAGATTAGTATGTCCATCTGCATTTTGAGTGTCTAAAAAAATTTTGCAAGCTGTTACTTTTTGATATGGTAATAATAATCCATTGTATTTTTAAGAACCTTGACACGAAATAGAAGACATATATCAAGGAACAGAAAAAAATGTTGTAACCTTGTATAGTTAGGCGAAATAATTTTGAGCTTCTATGAAGGGTGAAATTTTCCAGAGCTTAAGGAAGAAGTAATTTTTCTACCAACTGGGCAAACAAAATATAATATCATACAATCCTTGAAGTGCCATAAAAAGAACATGTTGCTAGTTTTTTCTTCTAATTCATTTATTTCAAAGTTAAATAATTATATTCAAGATCAAGCAACTTCAAATTTATTAATTTATTAATAACTAATGTATGCATAACTGCATTGTAAATTTTAAAGCTAAGTGAAATAAAATATTTTTTGTGTTCATAACTTCAAGTTCACTGCCACCATCATTCATTAAATATCTCATCAGTTGTCCACAATTTTTCTAAAATGTGGATAAATTATGTCTTTGTTATGAAAAAAAAGAACATTACATTTTGATCCCGTGCCTATCTGAAGTCTTTCCATCAATAAATTAGTGACCCCAAAGAATATTTATTTAATTAACACAGCTAGGATGATGTGCTGCATAGTCCACATACCTTTGCTATTTGAGTGCCTCATATAAAATCGTAGTATGGTTTGGGTTGGAAGGGAACTTAAAGATCATCTAGTTCCAACCCCTCTGCAATAGGCAGGGACAACCCCCACCAGACCAGGCTGCTCAAAGCCCCATCCAGCCTGGCCTTGAACGCTTCCAGGGATGAGACATCCACAAGTTCTCTGTGCAATCTGTTCCAGTGCCTCACCAACCTGACAGTAAAGAATTTCTAATTCTGTCTAATATCTAATCTAAATATAGCCCTTTATAGTTTAAAAAGTTTAAAATATATAATTAATAAAAAATTGTATTTATGTTTTATGATTACAGTTTTTACACTTACCCATTTTGATTTCCAGTGAAGGTCTGACCAGCAAAGCAGGAAGAAAGAAGTGATGTTGCTTTCTCTTTCATATCTCATCTGTAAATATACAATGGTGATACAGCTTTATGTCACAGCAACAGAGGTTGTGCAGTGAATCACAGCATCTCAAAATTGTATTTCCGTTCTTGGAGACAATCAGCTGTTGTACAGCAATTTGCAGTAGTGCTTAGAATACTTTTGGTGAGATCTCATGACAGGTATAAAATTAACCTCAAGTCACCAGTGTGTGTTATATTAGCTTCTCTAATGGCCTGCAGTCAACCTACCTTCAGTTTTGCTCTTGTTAAATCAAAGAAGCTAAACAGTTTCAGACTGATTAGCTTGATTCAGTGACCTCCAAGGATCATAAAGTGCCACAGAGAATTGTATTAGTAGTTTAGCAGGCACTGTTTTCCCTCTGAGTCAGTACGAAACTATAGGCTTAGCATGGAGCACAAAGAGTTATATACTACTGGAGCTCTTCTGGAAATTACATTATCCAGTTTCCGACTCTTGCAAATTCAGGTTTTCATGTCCCCATTCATTATTGTACTTATTGTCCTTCTTGAAGTAAATTACAGATACTAGCAGTGTATTTTGATTCTACTTGTTTTCTGTGGAAATTTAAATTCCATAAAATAATTCAATAGTTGATAATATATGCAAGTCTACTTTTCTAACTAGCTCATCTCTCTTGTCTGTTGCACAGTAGGGTGGTATTGTACAGTGCTACTTTTGATCCTCTAAGCCAAAGTGGTTCCACAATGAAAATAGCTTTTTCTCATCCTGCATTTGTTTTAGGATAATCCAAGAAGAATATACACACAAAAAGGTCTTTTGCATTCTCCTCTCATACTCAGGGAGACTTTAGAGTTATATGTTCTGATGAAAAATTTCCCAGATTTTGGATTGTGATCTCAAATTTACAGTGTGGGCTTACCCTTTCTTTCTCTATGCAGTATATGTTGCTGGGTAAAGTTGTGTCTGATCTTCCAAAATGTAAAATGGGATATTCTTTTTATCGTGAAGATTCTCAAACTTCTAGTTCCAAATGATCCCACAGGAGCACACACAGAATATTTAGAGAATCTCTAACTTTTTTTACAGTACTTTCATTAAGGATTTTTTTTTGATTGCTTTTAAAATTTTGGGGGTTTATTTTTAATGAGTGATAGACAAAGAATTAAAATTCATTGGACTTCCAAAGTCCAATTCAAGAAAGAGAAAGCTACATGCTTCATGATCTGATAGGACTTATCAATAAAGAAATGCCAAACATAACATCTGTTTCCCCTTTTGGCACCACTGTTTTCCTAATTTAAATCTTTGAGGTGGAAGAACGTCACCTTATGAGAAGACATTCTCACTATTGAATTTCCGTGCCTTTATAAAGAAGAGCCAGATAGTGACCCTCTGCTCCTGCATTACACACTTCCTTTTTCCTGTCTTTTCATCAGCAATGTATTTATCAGTCTTTAGCTTATTCAGAGGAGAATTCTGATATAAAGCTAGCCCATTTCAGTTAAACAACATTTCCACTACTGAAATTAAGGGAAATTGTGAAGAATACACGAAAGTAAACTGACAATGAAATAATAATCGAAATAGACTAAAATAAAGACAGCTGTCAATGTCCTGGAAAAACTGCCATTAGAAAGGTTAATTGCACACTGGCTATGGGAGGAATAGAAAAAATAAAGACAAAATGTGAAAAGAACATTATAGAAAATAATATTGTTGTGTGCTTGAGTGCCATGGATACACAGACTTTCCTATCTCATCTTTTCCTGTTTAGTTGGCCTTTTTCTTTTTCTTTCTCTTCTTTCTCTCTGGAGATTTATTATCTTTTTTTTTTTTTTCTATAATCTTTGCAGTTTGTGTGGATTTATTGGATTTTTTTGTTGATGTTTTCACAATCTGAATACATTCATCTGTCATTGCAATTATCTTGAAAAACTACACATGTAGTTAAATAAAAAGACCGAAAATAAAGTATGATGTGAATAACAGAACAACCTCAGGAAGTACCCAGGCAATACTAGCACTCTAGGAAAGCATTGTGATAGCTTTTTTGGTTTTTTTGACTGATAAACTATTACACATCCTAATCCAGGAACTGGACTACCAGCTTTTATTATAGAATTAATCAGGCTATGCTGGCCCAGTCATCAATACAAAAAGAACTGGTTTAGGAGCTGAGATTACAAATCCTGACTGCAAGTCCTATCATGAATTCATTAAGCATTGTCAGTTCTTCCCTTTCTCATATTTTAGCAATTTTTCATAAAACTAGGCTTCCTGGAGGAAGGTTGATACCGCAATAACTTCCTTTTAACTTTAAAAGCCGACATTACCTGGTCAATATGTTCCAATCTTGAAAAAAGAAGTATTAAACTCCTCAAATATCTGGCTATGCATGACATTTCTTTTTCAGCAAATTTCATCTTTATGTGATTATGTACTGATAATGAGATTTGACGCTATGGTCATCATATTTACACAACATATTTCTTACCCAACTTACTAAACAGGTACCATTACAATGGTTTCCTTATCTTTTAGCAGCCAGGGTCTGAGAATAGTTGGATGATTCATTTAGTAATTCTTAATGTTATCTAAAAAGAGAACAGTTACTAATTCTAGATTCCTAGTGACTGAATTTCTATCTTTATGCCTTCCTTAGGAATATCTGGAACAGGTAATTCTGAAGAAATTATTTTCTTAAAGAATTAATTGCATAAGTATCACAAATTCAAAAGTAATAACAAACTGGTATAAGGTTACATGACAGCTATATAACTAAGTGCTCTCTAAAACAAATATATTTGTATTCCTAGTCGAGATGTCACTGTTATAGAATGATTCACATATCACTAAAGTCAACTAGCCTGTCCATGGTCTTAGTCAGGTTTTACCTCAACCCTACTCTTTCTCACACTCAAATTTTTCTTCTGTGTTGGATTCTACCCCCCGCCCCCTTTAAAAATTTCTCATTTCTTCACTATGTTTCTTTGTCCTCATTGTAATAGCTAACTTCCTTATTTTGAATCTTTTACTAGGTTAAATGTTGGTTATTAGTTTAGTTGAGTTTTCTTCTCCCAAGAGTGCAGCAGGCCTTATCAATTTCAATTTAATCCATTGGGTAGTTCCTCTTTCTCTGTCTTTTCTGTGGCAAAAGTACTCCTTAACAACATTTTCAGGCTTAGGTAGGACTTATTTCTCAGTCCTGCAGTACAATTTATCTGCTTTCATACTGAGACTTTATATTGCCAAGGATTTCTAGCAGTTACCCCCTCATGGTAACCAATTTACACAGTCAAACCAGTTTAGACATGTTTCTTTCAAAATTATATAGACCTTTCAATATTGTTAGTAATATTTCCTACTTCATTTTTCAGTTAACACAATTAGCTTGTCCAAAATTAGTGTTTATATCTGCCCAGAATTTTAGATGTACTAAAGCCCACATTTTGTATGATAGAGTCTTTTATGAATAAAAACAAAAAAATAGCATGCTGTCAGCTGACAGTTTCTCATAAACTACAGATTTTGTACTGGAGCATGAAGTCTGCAAACCTGATTGTCACTGGTTGTACAACATGACCCTGCTGGCACGCCACATGCTGTGTGGGATCTCATTTAACATACAGAATAAATTATGGAAGAGTAATGGAACACATACAGCAGAATATTATGTTCCAGATGTTTTAGATTCTCTACACCTTTATGAGCATTTAATAGTCTCCTGGAGACATAATAAAAATAATTAATGTTTTTTGAAAAAAAAAACAAATCTGAAATTGATCTTTCTATTCTGCTATAGTCTTAATTTACAGATCTTGTGTCTGACTTTTATTTACTCTTTTTTTTTTAATCAGTGTTGAAATTTTAAACATATAAATAGTTAATCTTTCTTTTTTCTTTCCTTCAATGGAAAATTAATTCATTCTATGAGCTTTCAGCCTTGAGGCCTTTTTCACCCTTTATTTTAAGATGAACACAAACTAATAAGGCAATATAAGGAAGAAATCCTTGCAGACCAATAGGTGAACTGAATCTAGTTTTAAAGAAAATGCCTACTTTATTGTCTTGTTGAACACAAAGAATATTTCTATGTTATTCTCTGAAACTGCTTCATAATTGGGGAGAAAGTAGACGCAAAGTTAAGAGCTGTCTTGAAAAAAAAACTTCAGAGCAATGATAAGATATCTCAGTATTCACTATATTGGGAAATCAGTAACTCATTTCCTCACTTCTGTATTGTTACCTGTAATTATGAATGTAAGTCCTCTGCAGAATGTATTCATCTGGTATCCAGGTGTAGATCCAGTCAGGCCAACAAGGAAAGTAAACTGAGGGACTATTTGTAGAACAGCCACCAAGCAAAAAATCTCTGCCTGGGAACTGATACAGTTTCTATTCCTGTATTTCTTTTGAATTTGGACACTTCAGGGGCTCAAGCAGTGACTAGCAATGATCTCCCTCGTAAGTTGAATTACAAGAGTCTGAAGTTATGCCATTGAATACGTTCTCCTATGTTCATCAGTAGAAATTATGGAGACCTTTTTGGTGAAAACAAATCTGTCCCAGGAAAAATAGAGTTCTTAAAGGTAGGCATCTTCTTAGCATCAGCAGAACAAAGTTGTAATTGAATAATTAAATATATAAATGTGCATAACTTAGTTGTAACTAAGGAATAACATCATTCCTGTGAGATAAAAGATCCTGAAGTGAGACTGTCTTCCAAGCTGTGGGTCCTTGAGCGTGCAAGCAATTATAACTGGTAGATAGGTTAGAAGATTTTGTGTTTAGAAGAAGTGAACCGGGACTTTGGTTCTTATGAGAGAAGAACACCTAAAGCCTCAAATGCTTTTGGTATTCCCAGGATGAGGAATGTGAACAATTATCCAAATAACTATGTACGGTGTTTATATTTCATCATTTGGTTAAATATCTAGAAACACTGGTTTTTGAAACTGCAAAGTTTTAACATGCTATGTAAATCATAGTTTAACACTTACTAAGTCTTAGGTCAAATGATGTTATTTTATTCTTGAATCTTTGTATGTCTGATTTTTCACTTTTTAAATGAAAGCATGTTTGGTTAACACTTATCAATGAAATGGATTTACAAAAGCAATTCCATTAGATAGAAATTAGGTGTGTGTTACCATGAAGTTCCTCAACATCTTCCATTGCTGAGAAAAATATTTTCTACTCTATGCCAAGTGTGTTCTATCAAAACTACCTCATTCCAAACATTTCTTCTTACTTATATGGTTCACATAGAATAAAAATTAAGGCATGTAAGTTCCATTAACTCCAGACCTGGAGAACTATGCTGCAAACTGCAAGATCCTAGACTGAGAAATATGTAATTGCACTAATAAGTTTGGTATAAGATATATATAGTAGGCTGACAGAATCATCCTGTCTAAATGGAATTATGCATATACAACACAAAAAGATTAGACTTGGGGTTTCTATTAATGATAGATGAATCTTGAACTGGTTGACACTGTCATGTAAATATACATTCCCAATATTAACCATTCATCAACACAATTCTTAGGCAGAGAAAATCTATGTGGAAACTAACTCAAAGTTAGCTTTTTGCTTCAGCAATGTCCTGTCCACAGCACATGAATCTCACAAATTCTTTTTGTTTTTACTTTACCCACTTTCTTACCTGTTAATAGTTATTGCAGACAGTTGTAAAGTAACTATCAGTTCTTGTAAGGACTGTGTTAGAAAGGCAAGATTCATGCAATGGCTTGCAACATGATCCATTTAAAGAAGATTCACTTTTCCTTATGTGCAAATAAGTGTAGTGTTTGTAGTAACTTTAATGTTAGCACCATGACACATCCTAAAACCATTTCTTGGTATGCCCTAAAACTGTTTCTGAACACTAAATAAACAAGACGTTAAGGACCTGAATGTCTCTCTTTTAACCCTAATAGCAATATAATCCTACTTTGTAATAAAATTTCTTCCATTTCATTGAACAATGCTTATCTTGGTCTAAATCATCTTTAAATACTGTATAAGGCACTGTAATTTAGTTCAAAAGGAAATAGCCATTAGCTTATTTTACAATATATACCTGAGGCTTTCAATGTATGGAAAGTAACATTGTGATCAAGAACATTAAAACTAGACTAAACTGTACAGTTCCTAGTTAAAAGTCTCAAATGATAATGCAAAATTAAGCTTCAGAAAGGTTTATTTGATTAGATTTTGATAGTAAATAATTTTCTGACATAATGAAATTCAGAAATTACTGTTTAATTTCAATGTGTGTTATCAAAGAATCATAGAATGATGTATTTTGGGAAGGATCACTGGAGATCATCTTATCAGCCCCCTACTGAATGCTGGTCTGGATATATCAGGCCTTGTCAGGCCCAGCTTAGGCTCAGTTGGTAGAGTATCTCCAAGAATGGAGACTCTACAACCTCTCTGTACAACTTTTTTCAGTATTCAGCTACTCTGATGTTTTAAATTTTTTCCTAACTTCTTACCAAAATATCCTGTGTTGCAATTTATGCTCATTAGCTCACCCTTTGTGCATCTTGCAGAAGAGACTGACTCTGTTGTCTCTACACCTTCACAACAGGTGCTTGTGGATAGCAGTTAGATCTCCCCCAAAAGTCCCCTTCTTCCCAAGGCTCAGTAAATTCAGCCTTCCAAGCTTTTTCTTGTGTGTATGCTAACAGTTCCAGCTTGCTCAGGATATTAAACACTAGAATCTCTTGATCTTTTTAGCCGCATCCAGTTTGTTCAGGAAGGATCGGAGCCACCAGCCATCACTGCACTGTAAAAACAGGGCTGCACTCAGCAAAGGATGAACCAGAAGTTGGAGGTGGCCCCAAGCCAAACAGGGATTTAAGCCACAACCCCACATTGCCCCCGACAGGATCAGCTGAAGAGGATAGTGATGGCAATGAGTCCCTTTATAGTCTCAGGCAAAGGATGACTGAGATCCAGGACCCATCCAGGGAGTTCAGGAAGAAGCAAGAGACTCAGGGCTGGAAACAACACTTGTAAAGCATGGGTTCAAGGCCCGTCCAGCAGACAGAGATGGAGAAAGAGCTGGCAGTGGTATACCTACAGTATACCTCAGGCAGGAATGGAAGGCACAGGGTTGAGCTTAACAGGGGCTCTTGGACCAATGGGATCATATACAACAGGTCTAGAAGAATGACTTGTCTAGTTAGCTCAGAATCATCTGTATTATTTCTGCCTGCCACATTACCCTTCTCACAGATGTTACAGTAGCTAGTCTTCTTTGATACAAAGGCCTGCAGTTTTACACACCTTTCTTCAGCTGTCTGAAGACATTTAATCTATGTCCTCTTCTTGATCTGGTGTCCTGTAGCAGACACTCATTACGCTGTCCATCACAGTAACCTGTCCTCTGCACCTTATCCACAAGTGCTCAATAGATACACCACCCATCCTTTGTTGTCAACATTTAGTTCTCTCCCTAGGCTAGTGCATCACATATCCTCTTCACCTTTCCTGCCTGTCTCTCCTAGACAGTCCTCTTCCATCCATCACCACAGTCTAGTCATGAGAGCTGTCTTTACCACAGCTCTGAAATCTAAGAGAAATCATAGGTGTATACCTGTGCACATGCTTCTAATTCCTCTTGTCTCACATTTACATAAGTGCACTTGAGATGGATCATCATTGGAAAAATCAAGGAGATACCACCTGTGCCTGTGTGTGATATACCATTATGTCACCCTCAGAGCTCTACAGTCACTATTGCCATACTAAAGGTCAACTCAAGAGTATCACTGGTGCCCATGTGGATGATCAGAAAGAGCTAACAGCACAAGAGCTTGCTGATACTGAACATTTTCTCCACATTGTCCCAGATAAAAGCGTCTTAGGAGCAACACTCCCAAGACAGCGATGGGGTCCCCACACACCACAGTGTTGTGTCCCTTGTACTTCCACAGCGGCATCCATGCTTCCACTTCTCGTCAAGCTTCCACCTCTAGGCAAATCTAGAATAACGTCCTTTTCACTGGCTTAGCAAGCATAAAGTCATCAAAATGTGAAGTCATGCACTTGTTTGTTCACCTTTAAATTACACTAATAAACTGTAAACAGCGCATTCTGTTTTAAGTAAGATAGACTTAAGTACCAAACTTGAAAGTAATATTTGCAACTTGAAGAGAACTTATTTTAGGAAACTGTGAGGTCTAACGCTGTATGTGAGTGATTACTTCTGTGTAATACTACAATATCCTGATGCCTGTTATACTTGCATTATTTTAGTTTCTACTCAACTGTTTTGCAGACTTTAACCTTTAGATAGTTGGGTTTTTTTTTTCCATTGTGTGTGTCTGCCTCAGGCTGTATACATGTGCTTTATTTTTGGGGATGTTTTTGTGCAGAGATTTTTAACAGAGAGTCTTGAGCAAAATATGCTGGTTTGTTTTTTTAAGAAAACAGTAATAATTTAAATACTGTCTTGAGAAGCCCTTACTTCTCCATGCTAGATGTAGCCATGACATAACAGGGTTCGTTATGTCATGGTTAAACAGTTAATCTGATATGAATTGCACAGAAGTCTTGATTGACGTCATTTGGTGTTCTAGGTCACATATAGTGTGGACTCATGATCTCATTAAAAAAAAAAGGCAGCCTAACAATAACATGCTGGACAAGCTGTTGGCAAGAAAAGTGAAGGAAACAATACAGACTTCCTTATTAATACAGAATTCCTTATTAATTAAACATCACAACATGATTGTTGCAACTAAAGGACAGGCAAATAAAAATTATAATGGAATGAATGGGGGAGTATTGCATTTCTGTTGGTACTGGTCAGAAGTTCAGCTAGAACTCTGGGTAGAGTTGTAGTCTTAGAGAAGAAGCTGTTCAGACATTAATTTAATACGTGCAGGAAAATTGTATATTGAAGGAAGAATCTTAACTCCTTAATTTGAGGAAAAAAAAAAAAACACTCAATGATTTCTGTAGAAACTGTGGGTTTAGAGGAAGAGCAAAAGTTGCTAGTGCACAAATACATAGACATGAGTCCTCCATGGAGAATGTATAAGCTGGAAAAAGTGAAAGTTTCCAATCATCAGTGATTTAAGAACAGCATTCACTAAAAATAAATCTAATGGACTGTAAAACAGACAGTGATATTTTTATGAGAAGTTTTGCATAGCATAGTTGACCATAGTAGCAGGACCCTGTTATTCCATGACCTGACATGTTCGTCTAAACGATATGTAGTACATGTATGAAATAGGAAAAGAGCTAAGGTCCTTATTTGGGTAGAGAAGGAGAAGAGAGTAACAGCCTGGATGAGAGTGAAGGTAGTTTAGGGACAAAAGCTGAAAACTGAGAAAGATGTCAGTTTTCTCATCCGAAATAAGTGGCATAGGAGCAGAAGACGGAGGAAAAGAAAAAGAGACAATGATGCCTGGTCAATTTGAAAATCTAACAGATTATTCTGCAGGATACCCTTATATTTCCAGTTTTTGTATTGAAAATACATATTCTTCTGTCATATTGATTAGTTATTGAGAATACAAAGTGAAATCTGTCTCAGTTTAATTAATCTCTTTTATATATGAGCATTGTAATAATTTTTTTAATCACTAATCTTCCTTCCTTCCTTTCCTGAATGTGTGCCTGCCTCCATTCCATCTTCTCTTCATTTCTTCTTCCTCTCCATCTCTCTTTTCTTTCCAGAATATAAACAAATAACACCTGCACTTCCTTAGTACAAAGAAATACAGTGCAGAGTTCCTTTAGTAGTGAAAACTTCTATCACTTCTATAACAAATAATCCAGTTCACATGAGTTGGCCAGTCAACTACTTGTTTTTTTTCTGCAAGAAGAAATATACTTTTAACCAATAGTCTCCTAACAACCAAAGCACATTATTGCCCAAAATAATTCAGTATCTACCAGCAATAGATATATTTGTAAGTGTCTTACATGGCAAGACTCACACCAAAACATGATCATAAATGTTCTGCCTGAAAGAGATATTTTCCATAATTGGGATCTCTATGAGGAGGTGTCAGAGAGAGGTTGTCTTGTGCCCTGAAAGCATACTTCAGAAAGTCAAGTAGTCTTTTCCCATGGTTAGGTGCAGGTGTAGTGTTTACTATTCAGCAAAGAATTGTCTGACACTCAGATTTGTGGCATTCCATTGCCTGCTGCTTCTTGGTGTTGAAAAAAATATACATCTGTAAAAAGCAGTAGTGGTAGTTGCAATAGTGAAGTACTTTAATACTTGCATCAGAATTTCTACAGGCAAATTTTAATAATTTTACATGGGTTTTGTAATTATAAAACTAAATCAATGTCATATACCTAAATTCCTTACAAGAATAATCCATTTATTATGAAGTTCAGAAAGAATTGGCAAATCATCTGGTTGACTGAGAATTCCCAGTTTTAGTGCAACAGAAAAAGGCATTCAACCGCCTATCTATCAGTAACATTTCATGAATCTAGACATTAATAAAAACTCTAGAATATAATATTGGCAATTGCCTTTGAATAGTAATCCCAGATCATCTTTAGTCTCTCTTGACTTTTCTGCAAGGAAAAATTGCTGATTTTTAATTAATAATTTGTGAAAATTATGAGTTGCAAATAGCTGCATACTTATTCAATTCTAAAAAATCCTAAGAAACAATGAACATTTGGCAAGTAGGTGTCAATTCCCTATCTGAAATACTACTGTTGTCATTTAGAATAAATGACTTAAATAATTACGATGCAATGTCTGCATTTTGTTGTTTCTTTGTTTTGACATGAAGGGGTTCTTCATTCTTTTTTAACTACTGAGAACCCTAGATTCACATATAATGAAGCATTGAATCCAGAACAAAAATTATTACAGTTTCAGGAGTCAAGAGGAGATATTTTTTATAGGTGTTAAAATTGACACAATTACAGTATTCAAAGGAATAACTTGCCATCCAAAAGTCATGAGTCACACTGAAGTTATGAGCTAAAAGTGAACCCTTTTGTTTTATTTACTTTAGTGCAAGACAGCTGTCTTTTGAACTCTCTTAATTTTTACACTGTTTCTTAATTCAGATGGTTTTTGTTTTCGTTTTAGCTTTTTGGTTTTGGATGGTGGTTTTTTTTTCTGTTGGAGGTTTCAACCCCCTCTTTTTCCCCTGGTCAAGTAAGACATATCCCAGATTTCAGTCTTAATCTGTAACCACCAGATTCTTGTGGGTTCTAACCCATTTCTCTCTTTAAAATAATGTATGCAGGTACCAAAATCCAGCTCAAAAGCAAATGTTTCCTAAGTTCTTACCAGCTTTGGTGTAGGAACTAATTATTTTTTATTCTATATACAAGTCAATTTGACTGCAATTATTTAGGCTTTTAAATTAACATTAAATTAAAAAAGGAATACATTAAATATTGTCCCTTTTTCCAGATGGCTGCATGCATGATACTTCTTCAAACAATTACTAGGACAATAAGACTGGAGATTGCGTAAGTGAGGGCATGCTAGGCAGTCTCTAGGAAAGCATGGTACTTGCAATAGTAGCTCCTCCCTTTGTAGCCAACTGGAGAGTTGTAACATATCGAGTAAATAATTCTACTCCATGGAAAACTTTCTTTAAATGATTTATTTATTATTTCATCTTTTTCTTTTGTACTCTCTGTATTTAATATACAGGAAGGTGCTTTCAAAGGAATAAAGACAGCCAATTTACTGAAGTATATATAATTAGCAGTCTTCGCTCTGCTTGATAAAAATAAATCCTTAACCAAACTTCCACACATTTGTTTCGTGTTAGGTTAACTAACCTTAGTTTTCAGCTCTTATTTGTTTATCTGCTTGATGCAGCACTTTACCTGCATTTGTTGCTTTGGTATTTACCCAGAGTCTTCAGGGGGTGAGAAAGAATTTTGAATTTCAGAGAAGCTTATCTGTGCGATATTTACACCACTTTTAAAACCACATCACATACATGAAAATCAACAACTTCTCAAAGGAAATGTGATAGCTAGTATTCCGTTTTGCCAGATTAGAGGTAAGAGCATTGCTTTCTCAGAAGGGACTCCGTAGGAGCCAGGAAATGTTTTCGTTTCTTTGCAAAGCAGAAATGTTTTGCTTCTTTGAATCAGTTTGTTTAGTAAAATTTTGCATCTGTATAAGGTTAATTACCTATGATTCCAACCACTCATTTAAACAGTGTTACTTTGCTATAGAAGAGATCTATTTTTTCAGTTTATTTCTTATAGAATTCAAATTTAAATTTGGCAAAGGCAAATGTTCCTAATACTGAAGTTTGTGAGCAGTTTTTTCAATTGAATTTTAAAAAAATATATTCACAGAAAACGTTGTATGTATAAATGTCTTACTTCTTGCAGTATGTTTGTTGTACACACAGGACAACATTCTATTTCATTGATATGCTAGGGAGATGTTCAGTGAAAACATAGCTCTTATCTTGGAGCTCGATGGGAAGGGCTGGTTTGCATTGCATTTGTGACCAGCTGTACTGAAGAGTAATATCTTCATTTGTGGGTGTATGAAGCAATTAAGTAATCAGTTCAAAAGTGCTGTTTTCTAGATTTGGAAAAGAAGATATTTTCCCTGAATGTTAATGTGGTTTACAGGCTCTGGGCTAGACTATAAACTCTGTTTTTCAGTTGCAAATCCCAGAAAAGAACAACATGCAGAATCTGCAAATGCCATAGAACATTTTCAAGACAGAGTCTTCACATTTTATCTCAGTTGGTACAATGATTTCTCAATAGGGAGGCCTTAATAGGGGCTTCTAAAAGTAAGATCAGTGAAAAGAAGTCCCAGATATCCTAAGTCATAAATATGCCAATAAAGCTTTAGTGGAAATATGTATAAGCATTCAGTATCACAACTTAATTCAACAAATACTGACTTAAAAGAGTTCGAAAATGTGTTATTTGGCACTACTGATACAATTCTAACTGTTGTCTTACTAAAAACCATTCAGTTTTCTCCTACTGAGTATGGAGCAAGTCTAATGCAAATTAAGGTAAACAATATGTAACAGAAATTCAAAATGGCTATATTATGGCAATATTTTAGGCTTTAAACAAAACTCAGTGTATCGGTATCAGATGTATCCTATTCATCTTTAACCACATCTTCAAAGAAGGCTGGCGGTTTTGCAGACTGGAGGAGTAGTATCTTTAATTTGATAATACAACCGTGCCCAAAACTTAGAAGTTATATACCCGTGATTAAAGTTTTAAAACTTTTGGAAGACTGACTAATTCCCAAATTAAGTCCAGGATTTCAAGGGTTAGCTAGAGTCACATAAATAATTGCATGTGATTCTTAATGTCAGACTCTCATACCTCATCTCAACACTTAGGTTTAAATAGCTCCCGATGAACTTTGGGCAAAACAGATGAATGCTACAATCTGACTAAATAATTCATCTATACTTATGATTTAGGATACTAAATCTAAGACCCCAGAAATGAAAAGCCAGTTGCATCATCTGTTCTTCTAACACAATCTGGTCACATTTTGATTTACAGTTAATTGTTCTGTAAAGTTTTTTTCATAAAAACACTCAGAAAGAACCAATTGTTTAATCTATCACGCCTTCCATTCTTTTCAGAATGTGAACTCCCTTCTCTCTTTTAGAAATGGAAGTACAAACCAGAAATGGTAGAGTCAACTTTCTTCTGATAAACATACCTCTGTCTTTGGAGGTTTATTTGCTTTCATATTTGTCCTATATAATTAAAAAAATAGAGTATATTCTAAAGAAGTACCAGTATAAAGCAAGGCTACTACAGGCTGATTTAATATACATTCCTGCTATTTACATGTTGAGATGTTTGCATTTATGCTCATCCATTCATTGCAAACAAATATTTTTCTAAGACCTGAGTCATTCTTCAATTACTTGACAAAATCTATGGTCCTTCTTCTGAAGCTGGATAGGCAAAATGTTATCAGCCAAATAGTGAAAATTTCTTGACTCACTTTGGATTCATGTAAATTGCAGGGTTTTTTTGGTCTGTGACTGAATTTCTTCAAATAGTCATAGATCTTCATAGAAAAATAGAATATGTAGACAACAGCAAGGGTACGTTGATGATGGCTGGTTCCTGTTGAGCACAGAGGACAAGAAAGAGACTGTTGATTAATGTACCTGGCAACATATACGTAACTGCCTGAGAATCTGTTGTTTGTGGCAAATATGTTTATATTCATTAATAATGAATATTTCAGCTTCTTCCTTCAAAGTTTCTGTCCTTCTGAGAACATATTTTTCAAAATTACTTTACCATTTGGATATTTTCCTCTCTATGGATTTATAGCTCTTTCAGCATTTAATTCAATTCCTAGTTTTATATATTTACCTTCAGAAAATCTTACTAATCTGTTGATTGGCTAAAGTTTCATTTCAGCAACAGACCTCTGTGGGAAGCAACAGTCTCTGCATTCATTGTAGGACTTTTGTTGTCTTGACTACACGAATCATTACAATGACTACTCTAAGACTTCATTTCCCTCTTCTGATTTTCCTCAAAACAACATTCTCTAGCCAGTCTTTGTTTCTCCTTTCTTCAATCACAAGTCTAAAGATTCAAAGAGACTGTTTATTAATTCCTCTAATGTTTATGTTTTCCTGGAATTGAAACATATTAATTTACAGTACTTAATCATTAATTCAATTTTGTGTTTTCTGTCACTACACTTTTTCAGAGTTTCCATAAGGCCAAATAAAATGCATTTGCTAACATAATACTTGAATACAGAGATAAATACTACAATATTCTGTAAGACTATCCTTCTATGAATTAAGGAAAAAATTAAAAACTTGGAGTTTCTAGCACCAATGATTTGTCCCCGAAGGCAAGTATCTTTTACAACATCAGAGTTTAACAAGGCTAGATTTTGAGACCTGGGAAGAGTCTTTAATCAACATCTACTTCAGATAACAGAGGCAGCATTTTGTGCAGAAGTGGAGGTGGAAATTCTTCTAGGACTGAATTTATATGTTCAGCAATGGTGGACATGCACATTGGTGCAGGATCCCCTGGCATCCCCCAGGTGAACCAGAAGCCATTACCCAGCGTGAGCTCCCATAGAAGGTTGTAGTTCTGCAGGTCAGGGGCTGCAGTGACCTCTGGGACCTCTTGTAGGGGCCACAGGCAATACTCTCAGCAGTTGCAGGAGGCATGCACTGGTAGAGGGTCTGCAACACAAGTAGAGGAGTAATAAGTAAATGGGAGGAGGTCAGTGGACAGCACAACATCAGGAATAATAAAAAGGAGCCACTGCACTACAAAAGCCTGAATTCCAGCTGCACCAAGGAGGGGCTGGCAACACCTGTGCTTGTCAGGCTGGGAAATGGAGATGACCAGGTTGGTAATGGCTGGGAGCTTGCAAACTCTGGCACCAGGACAACTGTTCCTGCTCCACCTGCTTCTATAACTCACAGACCAGGTTCAGGACACCCAGGATGGGCAAGGGCAGGGACTTCTGCCCCACAAAGCCTCTGAGCTGCGTGTGCCTCAGACCTATGACAGCACTATGACAGGATAGGGCAAAAAATGGTCATAGAAGACTCCCTGCTTCTGTGTCAGAGGTTGTCTGCTGACTCAGCTTGATAGAAGGGGATATTTGCTGCATGCTGGGGGTTTTGATCCAGGACATCATGGATAGGCTGACAAGGTTTGTCCAGCTTGTCAGTTGGACAGACTATTATTCCACCTTTCTCCGCCATGTGGGAACTAGCAATATGGCCAGGAGATTAGGAACTCATAAGGAGTGACCACACATCTCTGGGGAATGACAATGAAGACCTTGGTGCTTGTTGGTTTCTCCCTGGTCTTGCTGGTGAATAGGAAGGGCTTGGGGAGGAGTGGATGGATCTTGAATATCAAAAGCTGGTTGCACATTTAGTGTTGGCACCATAGTTCTGATTTTTATGACCATGTGATCTCTTTGAGGATTGCTTGGAAGAGAAGGGATCCAACTGACCAAGCAGGGAAAAGAGTCTTTGTAACCTCAAGAAGACAGCATTAAACTACAAACAAGAAGGGAGGGAGAAAATGGCCAACAACCCAGTGAGGAAACAGTGGACCAAGCTGACAAGCAGAGGGCTATTTAAACACTAAAGACTTAAGCTGGAGTGCTGCCATGGATAGATGCAGGCTCTTTAGGAAGGACAGACTGGGAAGGTAAGATGGGAGTGCTGCCCTTTCTGTAGGAGAACAGCAGGATTTATGGAGTTCTCTCTTTGATCAGGTGATGGGCCAGCCAAGTTAGGGTGCAGACATTGTTATAGGTTTCTACGACAAACTATTTTGATGAGGAAGTAAAAGACAATTGGAAGAAGCCTCACACTCACAGGCCATTCCCTACCTTCTTATGAGAAATGAACCACCCCAATGTATGCTGGAGGGACAATACAGCAAGGCACAAGTAATCCAGGAGGTGTCTGAAGTCCATTATCAACAGTTTCTTGACACAGATAATCAAGGAAACAGCAAGGGGAGATGAACTGCAGGACCTGACAGAGAACTGGAAACAAGCAAAGGTCCCTCCTGCCTCCAAGACAGCAAGCAGAAGTACCTAGGGAACAACATACAAGTGAGCCTCACCTTGATCCATGAGACCTCATGTTGTTCTTTCAGAACAGTTACTTCCTTATTAGAAAAGGGTAGAATATAGTTTTTAATTTTTACTTAACCTGTATGGTTTAACCTATAAAATTCTTAGAATCATCTTGAGTGGTTTGAATAGAAGTCATTTGAAACGTGAAAAATACTCTTGAGTAAGTTTAACATCTTTTTGCTAAAAAATAAAAAACTTGGAAATTTATACATACAGCTAACCTATACTATTTTGTTTTCTTTCATTTTGTGGTAAATTCATCTGGATAGTACTTAAGGAACAATTGAGTGATGCTAGGCTCTTAGGGTTTTTTTTTTCATTGATATTAACTTAAACTCAAGTGGTATCTTGAGACTTCTTAACTAGTAAGATTAGTAAATATCAAGCAATGGAAAATTGTAACAACTCTCTCAGGAAATCAGGAAAAACTAGAACACCTGTATTAGTCCATTGTGTTCACAAAATTGGATCATTTGCCCTCTGCCACTACTGAGTGAAACATTTGTATTGACTCACAGGTGAAGTATCTATTAAAATAGTGATAAATCAATCACCACCCTAGCCCTCATCTGCAGAAGTACAGGAGCTCAAAAGTAATGACAGTTTAGTGGGCTTTTCTGTCTGGCATAATGAGACAGAAAACTTCAGTGGTTAACGAAAACACTGTATATTTGAACACCTTGATAAAAAATCAGTGAGTCAGTTGACACAAATCAAGGCGTGAATCCGAGAAACTGCAGGTGGTATGAAGTGAACAGTCTATCAAAGCTCATCAGATTTGAAAGTCAAAGACAAGAATTCCTCAGTTAGAAAATTCAAAATTATGTCTTCTTGTCTTTTCCTCTATCTTTATTATCTTGTTCTGTACAGCAAATAAGAACCATGTAGTCTGACTGCATTTTATACATTGAAGTTCAACATATTTTTATCTTTAGCTAAAACGAACAGTTATAAACACTGCGCACCACCTTTCCATTGCAATAATTCTCTGTAATTCTTTTCTTTGAATTTTCTTTAAGGGATGGTTCTTGCCTGACTTGGCAGATTTTGCCAACAATTTTGCATTTCTTTTATAGACAGAATATGAACAATAGTGTACCTCTTGTAAGGTTGGGGAGGGCGTTGTCAGTATGATTATTCCACGTTTCAGAGGAAAGGAAGTGACCTCATAAAATGATCACTCTAGTGATGAGAAAGGCCCCAATAAGTGCATTTCCTCTATGTTTTCAGAGTGCAGCTTTTGTCTATCAATTTTGAGGGCATTTCCTATGGGAAATTCAGTGGGAATAAGTACTTACTCTCTGGTGTGTCATTCTCACTTTCCAGAAGTGAGTCTGCCATTTGAGGATACTATGTAAGGAACGCCTTTTCACATCTGTCTGTAGGATGATAACAGACTCCACTAGAAGCAGTATGTGGACTTAGGACTATCCTAAACAATTTAGAGATGTCACTCACTGAATCCTCCATTAGAGTTGGCTGTAAAAAGTTTTCAGACTTACAGTCCTGTGAAGGACTGGAAGAAGCACAAGCAGGTTCTCTTTTGAACGCAGTTCCTGAAATGGGCAGCCGTCTCTTTTGTGTCTCATACATGAAACCATGAAAGTGAACTCTGTCATCTGCTCATGATGTACTGTTTCAGAGGCAGTCCAGAACAAACTCCCTTGCCACAGTGTTGTCAGCCGAATATTTACTATAGGGAATGAAGTTCCTCACAACATAAAGAAATTTAGTCCTCTGATAGCTCTTATACCACATAATATGGCCAGTCTATAGTGAGCCTAAGGATTAGGGAACTGCAGACAGGTATTAGTATAGTTTGACTTCATTTGGGTGTTTCTGAAATTCCCAAAGAGGAGAATTTTATAAGTGTGAATCAAATATTCTGATTCTCTATATTTTCATGAATTTTGTTTACTAATTAAAAAAAATGCAATCCATGATAAGGTAGTATTTCTTAGCACTTGAAACATTCTGTGCTTTTGTCCTTCTCCAGTCACTGCTGTGGCCACTACAGCAGTGGTCTGCTGCCATGGCCCAGCTCACTTAGCCTTTAAAAAAACATTAAGTATTATTCCAGATCATCTTTTTCTCATCCCAGGTGGATTATGAAAACTTTAATGTCTTAAATTAGGGATTTTTCTGCTCTTAAAATGAAATTTTGATAGGTGACTTTTCCTTCCTGTTTTGAAACACATAGTAACCGTTTTGTATGAAATTGTCATCTTCCTTTTTGTGCTGTAGAGATTTCAACTTTTTTTTGTCCAACTTGGGACAAGCACATGTTTTGGCAATTGAGGATTCTTTGGCAAGACATAAATCCAAATATAAGCATATTTTAGCATTGTACAGTAATTAGTGTAGAATAGAGAAAATCCAGAGATCTGGCTCAGGAAAAAAAAAAAAAGTGGGGAAAAAAAACAAACTCTAAACCACAAAACTTCGCCTTGCCATTCTCCCATGCACAAATATTGAGTATATCAGTAGATAAGCCAGAAAATTCATCATGCATACCATATAGTGGAGATATTCATCATACGATGCATTGTCCTTGCAAAATTTGGCACATTCTATAGTACAATTTTTTTTTTTCACATAAGCATGATGTCATTGCAAGATGGTTAAAATAAAATGAAAACAGGACAGTCTTACACTAATTTAAGATTCTCAGGCTCTGATTGTTTTCTGTGCATCTCCTTTATATTAGCTTTTTGCCTTTCTGTCACCATTTATAGAAAATGCAAGGTTGAATTTGCTCCTTCAAAATCTGAATGCACTAAATCCAGACTGGAAATTCAGTGCCAGAAATAGTGTCTCTCTATTTAATAGTCTTAAATGTGCTGGAATTGTACAGTCCTGTTCTTATTTTGGTGGAAGTAATACGATAATTATGATGAACATTACCATATTTAGATTATTTTAATAATGCACAAGCCACTATTTCTATAGCCCTTCAAACAAAAAGTAGTAGAGAGTCCTGACATTAATCACAGACTAGGACTAAGAAATAGTTTTCCTGGTTTCTTGCAGAAGACAATTTTTCTTATTTTCTTATTGTTGATTTTATGTAAACAGACAAGCAAACAAGTTCTTCCAGTATTTCAATACATTGAACTCCTGTTTCACAAGGGTTGTGCATTTTTTTGTCTCCATGTAACTTGGCCACATTTAATTTTTCACACATTCCATTCCTTGGAAATTGTATGAAGGCAATAGTGCTTCTTCATTGCATGGCAGAGGAGATATGTGATAGCAAATACAGTGTCCTCTGGCAGTACCCAGTGGAGACCTCTGTTGCTTCTCATCAGTGCAAGCTATTGAGCCTGAAATTCTCTGCTTCCATGAGTTGCTTAATTGTTGTTTGGGGATTTTTTACTTTTTTTCCTATTTAGTAAAAAATCTTAGTTTATTTACACATGAGTTACTAACTACAGTATACGCTGTAGGCTACTTTGATATGGCTACTTTGGATGGAGCGATGAGGGGAGGGCAGTGGATGTTGTCTACCTTGACTTCAGCAAGGCTTTTTACACTGTCTCTCACAGCATCCTCAGAGGTGAGCTTGGGAAATGTGGGTTATATGAGTGGACAGTGAGGTGTATTGAGAACTGGCTGAAAGATAGAGCTCAGAGGGTTGTGACAAGTGGCACAGAGTGTAGCTGGAGGTCTGTAACAAGTGGGCTTCCCCGGGGGTCAGTGCTGGATCCAGTCCTGTTCAACACCTTCATCAATGACCTGGATGAGGGGACAACGTGTACGCTCAGCAAGTTTGCTGATGAACCAAACCTGGGAGGGGTGGCTGACACACCAGACGGCTGTTCTGCCATCCAGCGATACCTGAACAAGAGAGTCCAGGCTAGAGAGTTGGGCAGAGAGAAACCTAATGAAGTTCAACAAGGTGAATTCTAGGGTCTGGCACTCAGGGATGAATAACACCATGCACCAGTGCAGGCTGGGGGCTGACGTGCTGGAGAGCAGCTCTGTGGAAAAAGACCTGGGAGTTCTGGTGGACAACAAGATGACCACGAGGCAGCAATGTGCCCTTGTGGCCAAGAAGGTTAATGGCATCAAAAAGAGTGTGGCAAGCAGGCTGAGGGACATTATCTTCCCCCTCTACTCTGCCCTGGTGAGGCCGCATCTGGAATACTGTGTCCAGCTCTGGGCTCCCCAGTTCAAGAAGGACAGGGAACTGCTGTAGAGGGTGCAGCAAAGGGCTACAAAGATGATTAGGTGACTAGAAGATCTCTCTTATGAGTAAAAGCTGAGGGACTTGGGTCTTTTTATTCTGGAGAAGAGAAGACTGAGGGCATCTTATCAATGCTTATAAATACTTAAAAGGTGTCAGGAGGATGGGGCCAGTCTTTTTCAGTGGTTCTCAGTAACAAGACAAGAAGTAATGGGCACAAACTTGAACACAGGAAGTTCAATCTAAACATAAGGAGAAACTTCTTTACTTTGACAGTGGCAGACCACTGGAACAGGCTGCCCAGAGAAATGGTGGAGTCTCCGTCTCTAGAGACATTCAAAACCTGTCTGGATGCCATCCAGTGCTACTTTAGGTGAACCTGCTTTGGCAGGGGGTTTGGACTAGATGATCCCCAGAGGTCCCGTCTAACCCCTGCCATTCTGTGATTCTGTGATATGAGTAGAATGTTGAAGTTACATACTACCCTTCCTTTATATTTTTTGTGAGGACCTAATGGAAGCGTCTTCTTCTCCTTCTTCACCTTCTCCTTCTCCTATTTCTTCTTTTTCTTCTCCTTTTTCTTCTTCTTCCTCTTTCCCCACTCCAAAACTTAACAAGATTTACCTTGGAGACCTTCAGGGAGTTCTATTTCACTTTGTAAATTGCAAAAGAAGTCTTGTACATTGTAAAGGAAGTCTTTGTTTTAATTTTTTTTGTTGTTTTTTTTTTTTGTTGTTGTTATTTGTAGTGCTGTGTACTTAAACATTGGAAACCTAAGCACAAATTTCAAGTCAAAAGCTAAGTGTAAGATGAGAGATCCAAATTTATAGATAATAAACTTCCTAATCTATGAGTTCTGGTGATCTGTAACAAGACATTCCACTATGTACAAATGAGAACAGTGTGCTCCTGTACTGTAATTTAAGAAAATGGTGTTCAGCATGGGAGATAAATGGTGTGTATTTCAGCTGGTTCCACAAACTGAACAATGGGGAAGCCATTGTATGGCTTTTAACTTCATGTGAAGCACCAAGTAAGTTTTGAAATCTATACACAGTCTAGATTAAACACATCACATGACATCCTAGCTAAAAAAAAAAATAATTATTTTTTGCTCTCCTTATCTAGATAGCATCAGAAACAAGGAACTTAAAAGCAGTCTCTGTCCTTAGGGATTTGTTAATTCACGCTTTTAAAGAATCTTCAACCGGAAAATGAGTTAACAGGAGGCAGAAGGGACATGATACACCAGGAAGGACAAAAACAATATGAGACTAAATCAGAATTCCCTATTAATTAAATTTGCTGTTATAGATTAGGAGAAATAAAAATATCCAACATTACGTTGTGTTAAAAACCAAAGTAGTGCTTCTGGAAATCAGTTTTATTGAAGAGTGCTTTTAGAAGATTTGCTACATTTTATGTAGCCTTTTAGAAATCAAATATCAATTCAACTCCATTGTGGGTTTCACAGATTAGAAGTTACAACTACAACAGTTCTTGGTACCTTCAAAGGAGGTTGTATTTTCATTTTTCTTTGAAACACTTTGTAGAGTAGTGTAGATGGTTGGACTGGATGATCCCAAGGGTCTTTTCCAACCTAGACAATTCTATGATTCTATGATTCTATTACAGACACAAAATTTAATAATACCTGTAATTCCATATGCATTTATTTGCTATTCTCATCATTAAAGTGTCTAAGTGTACAAATAAGAGAAATAATTCTGCTCTGTGGTGACTCCTGTGTCATGATCTAGTGAGATGCTCTATGCACAGGTAGATAAAATGACCAGCTTCAATCTTTGTCAGATAAAACTGGAAAAAGAGCTTACCTTTTATTAGGAAAATAATGATTACAAAAAATCATGCTTACAGTTCAGTGCTAATAGACCCCTAAACTTCGGGATTGTTAATGTATAATATAATAAGATAATCCCTTTGTATATAAGCAATGTCATTATAGGATTATGTTAACATAGCAAACTTGAATTATTCATTCCAAAAAAGCCCACCATAATTAATTTGAATAAATGTCATCAAATTTTATGGACATCTTACTTATGGGGTGCATATAAAAAATGAATATGAAGAAAAATGCTGTCTGGTTATTTGCAGATTCCCTTTCCTGCATACTGAAATTTAATTCTTATTTTTTTAAAAAAAAGGGGGTGGGGAGAAAGGGAAGGGGAGCAGGGGGGGTGAAGAAAATGTATTGTGTTATGTGAAAGAAATCACATAGTTCAATTAGATCATTGTGAGTGCAAGGTAGTTTGCTTAGGAGAAGGTGAAGGAACATTTGAAGTTATTGCTGCTGTGAAGGGTATTTATGAATAAGCATGTCATCTGACTCTGAACCAAAGCATGCCAGCTGATTCTGAACCATGTGGTCCAGGGCCACCAGAACATGTCCCAACCCTGCTATAAGAGTTTTTCTGCTTTGTTAAGTTTTTTTCTGGGTAAGTAACTTTTGTGACAGTTAATACACTGTATCAATTTTGCTAGACATTTTAAAGAACAAAAGAATTAACTTCAATAATCTGGCTGAATTCTACTTTGAATAACTACAGCCTAGCTAAATTACCTTTCTGTATTTGATAAGGCAATATTGTCTTTAAGTCCTGGTCGTAGATTTTGTGTTAATGCCAATATGAACTATCTTTTGATTGTCTCCATTTGTCACATTATTGCTCATGTTTCAGTGGGGAATAAATTGTTCCCGTTAAGCATCATTTGCAATGTGAAAGTAATAATAATTAGCAGAATGTAAAATACAATATTACTAATATGAAACCTAGTATAGTGATAGAAAATATTCTGTTGCCACTCTGTCCAAAAAGAAGCAGACTCAAGTTACTGTCCTATCATTGTTGTAAGTCAGAACTTATAATTATTGTCAGTCTGATTCTTGTGAGCCTTCCATCTGGCTGCTCACATTGTCTTTTGTCTTATATTATTGTCTTGGCTCTGAGGCAGAGCCAGACTTTTCAGCCTTGATGTTTGCATATCACTCAGTACAATAATTTACATGTGCAGGAATTATTTTAATACCCCTTGAGAACAGATAAACAATTGTATGTGTCTGTTGTCAAACTGCAAGACTTTGTAAACTTTCACCATTCTGGATAAAAAACATTGTATATCTCAAGGTCTCTTTTCTATCCTTATTTATAGATGGGCAAAATCACTAGCCAAAGAAAAGAAAACAAAAACAAAAGTTGATTACTCAGCAGTTCTTCCAATGCTGCAGATGTGCCATATGATTGTTCCTTTAATCTTGTGCCTTTAGTTTAGATGTGTGGAAACATCTTGTAAGGTTTTCTGAAGAAAAGAAAATAAAATAAAAGGAAAGAAAAGAAAAGATTAAAAGCTTACTTTTTAACTTTTAAAATATCGCATGATCAATTCTGATGCAAGATCCTCCTCAGAGGTTCAAGTGTTGTACTGAACCTTTCTGAAAGGATAATGATCAGAAAGAGGTCTAAACAATATTAGCAGAAAAATTGCACCCTTCCCCCACCAAAAAAAAAGTTTATAAAACTACTTTTTCGTTAGTATGCAAAATAACAGTATCCTTTCTGAAATTCATCAACCAGTCAGTTTATCTAAATGTTTAAAAATATCGTTTCACTTACACATTAAAAAAAAAGGAGAGGGAGGGGGAGGGTGAAGGAGGAAGAAAATTATAAGCAGAAGCATACCAAGACACCACCATTTTCTCGTCAGCAATATTTCAACATTACAAGAAGTACCTCAATGATCTCAGAGACACATCATGTCACTAAGATGTTATTAATGGTGTAAAACACTTTCTTAACATTGTAACTCTTAATCTAAGGCATCAACATACTACATAGACTTGTAGTGAAAACATAACCTCAGGAAACTAAGTGGCAAAATTCACATTTACTTCAATGGAGTTAAACTTAATTCTTTAAGTTTGTTGCACAACAGACTGCAATCTCGAATGACATGAGCTGAAGTCTCCTTGAAGGGCAAAAGGATCTGTCTGCAATATTCGGATTTACCTCATATTTTTAAAAATAATCCTAAATTTTTTAATAGCATCTTAATTTTTTCACTCTACCAGTTTTATTTTTTTTTGTTCATATCAAAACTTTAATGCTCTAGTACTATTTCCTGGACTTCAAGAAGCTATAAAACATCTGTAGCCAATTAACATGCTTTTAATTATCTAAAATTCATCTAGGCTTAAGTAAAATATATTTCCTCTGAAATCCTCACCCTACTTGCTATGAACAATCAAAAATAAGAATGTGTCCACCCTGTGTCATATGAAAAAATTAGTAGCAAATAAAAAATAAGAAAAAAAGGGGGCTTTTTTTCCCTCCTTAGGATGCTATCCAGGTTCTTTTGAAGTTAATTGAAAACTTTTAGAGAGACATATTTTCTGATCTGATTATTGTAATACTGTCAAACATGGGACACCTTAAGTGGCAGTTTTTACAGTTTCTGGTTAGCATATGGAGTGTCTAGAAGAATGCTTTGGCTGTGCTTGCTAGAGTTTATGCTATCACTTCAGTTTAATAGCTGATTTATCCTTTCCAGTTGCAATTAAAAGTAAGCTTCACAGTGTCAGAAGTGAGGGATGCAGGAACACTTGGGAAAAATCATAAAATGCAAGTAATTTGTGAATGTATATATCTAATCAAATGGACATTGAATTCACTAAAGAAAACTTCCCATTTATTTTGGTGGACATTGGAACAAGTGCCTTGTTAAAAACTCTTTTTTCATTGGGTAATATTTTTATTATTCTTGTGTGATATTATGTCATATGAACACATGTGAGTTAAAGATTGGAAAATATTTCTACATACTTTTTCTTCACTTTCAAATTAGACTTTAAGAACTTTAAAAATCTAGATTTACAAAGAGAGACAAATCTTGCAAAGTGTAGATTGTGACCATTTTTTCTCCAGTTATTAATTTCTATGATCCATTTGGAGCCGATTTTTAATCAAAATATACAAATCTTGATATTTTTTCTTATATTATTCCTGTCCTAGATACATATCATGAGTCTATAGGCACATATTTAAAAAACGTGTCTGTATTTGCAGGGTGAAAGCAGAGCACTATATACTACTTACATGTGCCTTCTGAAATACAAGTTTCCATTTCTCCATTTATTTCTTTCTTAATAAATTTTATTTCATTCCTACCCAAATTCCTATGTTCTTTGACTACAGTTCTGTACTTCCTCTCTTTTTTTGGTTAATTCTATCTCTTTTAGAGCAGAGGGTTCTGAGTTCAAATATTATACAAATGTAGGAAGAAACTAGGCAGCATTTTAATTCTTACTATTTTTTCAAAGATGTGTTCTTCACACTTCTTTTACAAGATTCTAAGAAAGAAATATCACACTCCAATACATAGTCCTCAGTGAAATGGTATTTCTATCTCTAAAATAGTTGAAGGAGATTTAAACGGTTTTTTTTTTATTGTACAAAACTGCAAACTTATCACCACAAATAAAGTTTTTAAAGAGAGCCTTTTATGCTTTATTTGCCAAAAAATTATGCTAGATTTTTATTTTAGTGACACCTTGACAAGCTGTTCTTTATCAGGAATACTTGAGCTATCTTACTACATTATGACACCATATTACTACATAATAAACAGAACACTGCCAAAGTTGATCTTCATTAATATTCTGTCCTGCACTTCTAAAGAATGGTTTACTTTTTTTAAGATCTCAAACAAAAAAAAATGTAATAGTCCTTAAAGATATCAATAAACCAGATGTTTCAAAATGGTAAGGGGAATAGATTGCACACCTTTTGAAGTAAACATTTCTCGGGAATTTTATAGTTAAATAATATCTTGATATGTACATCAGAATCAAGATTTATTCTTCTGAAGAAAAGGTACCTGTGATATTTCTAGCCTGAATTTTTATGGCACAAGAGATTCAGCCAGAGAAAGGTTTGATTCTGAAATGCTGAAAATCATAAGAAAAAGTGAAAGTTGTTCTATGACAGAAATCTTTATATTTCTCACATGAAGTTCACCTCCATTATGAGTTAGTTAAGACACTGATTAAGCTTTCATATTAACAGCTGTCATGGAAAACGGGTTTCTTTTTCTAAAAATGAAGTAATTTCTTGTACAAGCATGGAGAAAAGTAAATATTTATTACTTTCAGATACCAGTGTCAACATCCAGTAGTAGCACAGTCATCATGTTGTTGATAGCAGTACTTCTCAGGATGACAGTCACTTTAAGTACTACGGATAAAATACACACCAGCTCAAAAGGAGGAGGCATACCATCCATTGTGTCATGCAATGAGCTTTGAGTCTGTTTTTCAACTATATGCACAACTGGCTTAAACATAAAAAAATCTATGCTTAAATAGCTTAAACGGAAACCTTTCCTACAGAATAAACTCTTCACCCTTCCAATTTTACTTTACCTAAGAAAAAAATTCTGCAAGATGAAAATTATGAATAACAATGAGGGGAGCCCAAGTAAACATTGAGATGTGTTTTGGTTCACTGATAGGTTACTTTGCTATGCCCTCTTCCCCATTATCAATATGTGCCTAAACATTATAAGTCACACTTTAACAAAAAAGGGAGAGAATGTAGAACTGATAAACATCCTGAAATGACACGTTCAAGTTTTGGAGGGCTGTCCTTTTCCAGCTGAGATATGTAATTGGATCATGACTCAATATAATAAATCTGGGTCTCCCTGAAAATACAGGTAAAATTATAGTCTCCTTTGTTGACCAGGACTTGAGGAACTGAATAACACTCTAAGAGGAAAAGCTATGCTGCTTTCTATGCTGCTTTCTAAATCTTTTGAAAAATATTGCACAGATTTTTTGTGGTACTTCTCATATAAAAGGCCAAGAAAAAAATAACCAGAATATAAATTCATTTGTGCTCAAATAAAAAACGTGGGTCTATAGTTTGCTATGAAATTTTGGATGCATTAAGATGAAGTGTATTTTTAAAAATATGCATTGCTTAGCAAGGAAGAAAGAGATACATAGAGATCTGACATAGCATACTTAATTTTTATCCATTGCTTAAAATTAAGTGGTGCTTTTACATTTATCGTTACATTTTATTTTGTGTTATTGTGTCTTTATTAAACATTAACATTATACTCACTTTACTTTTTAATCTATGTTTATGTAATAAAGGAATATAAAATATTCATAAAAACCTGGTAGTGCACAAATTCCACTAGAAATGGTTTTTATAAAACTTATTATATTAATATACTAAATAGAGTAAAATTACTCTTCTGCTCCTTAGTTAACCCTAATTACTTGCCTTGGTTTGAGTGACACAGGCCTAATAACTAAGCCTCGGGAAAACTGCATTTTTAGAAAACTTCAGTGTCTGAATTTGTGAAAATATTTATTTTGTAGCCAGCTATGCTATGTGGGATTCAAAGTCTCAATGTTTTTGAGCTAGCCAGGTGCAGAGATGAGGAAGAGTCAGTCCCGGGCACTTGACCCAACCTGGCTAACAGGATTATTTCATATCATGAACATCACATTCAATATAAATTAGAAAGTTTGCTAAGAAGTTCTCTCTTTTCCTCGATGGCTGGGATCCATAGAACTTCTTGCCGTGGTGCCAGACCCCTGGGGCCTTCCCTTGCTCCCAAAGCCATAGTGCTCGCAGTGTCCAGCATCTGCTGTCCACTGCTGGGAGTGTTCAGCTTCATACCAATGTAATTAGCTGAGTGTAGTTGGTATATTTTATATTGGTATAGGGATCGATATTGGTTCTTTGGTATTATTAATGTTAATTATTTAGTCTCATTCTATGTAATCTGTTTATATTTCAACCCTTGGGGTTCCTTTTTTTTCCAGATTCCCCTTCTTGTGGGGGAAGGGGTCATCACGTGATAGAATAATTGTCTGAACAACAATAAATTGTTGTGGGTTCCTCAGACCATAGCATTACTACAGCCACCTTCATAAACTACAAAACTTTTGGGTTCAAGTTAAGTAAAGTGATAATGAATTCAACCTCTATACCATACTTTAA
The DNA here is from genome assembly GCF_001431845.1 of Calidris pugnax. Lineage (NCBI taxonomy): Eukaryota > Metazoa > Chordata > Aves > Charadriiformes > Scolopacidae > Calidris > Calidris pugnax. The sequence goes on along the minus strand of NW_015090986.1, from coordinate 4,073,932 downwards.
TTCAAATTCATTTATAATTAATAATTATAACATATAGAATTAGATTTCTCATTAAATTATTATTTTCCTCACTTTCAGGTAAATAAAAGTTTGTATTAGTTGGAATTTACCATTTTTAGGGAAAGAAGCCAAAATACCAAAGCTAGTGTTGTTTCGTATGTGAGATATAAAGCTTCTCCTCTTTCTGTGAACAAAGTAAAAGTCATTCTCTTTAGTATTTTGCCAAAGAAAGTTAATGCAATTCAGTTTCTGCTCCAGAAGGCAACTTGGCTGTCCCGTGTCCATATTTGGTAGACTTTCTTCCTGCTTATTTTTAAAATTAATATTTTTTTACTTTAATGTTTAAAATCAAAATTAATATTTCAGTGAGGATTCTAGATATTACTACCAGGTATCAAAGAACCATATCATGCTACTGAAAACAAAGAAATCCTGTTGCTTTTAGGACACTTGTGCCATAAGAAGTCATCAATCTCTACAACATCCATCAAAGAATGTAATTCTGAGTTGTTCATCTGATATACAGCCACTTGAGTATCTGAGTACCCTGTGGCAGTGTCTTCTCAGGTAGCTCAAAAAACTTTCCATGCGAGCCTTTTGATATCTCCTAAAAATAAAAAATAAAACTACATAAAGATGTGCAAAATGATCCATTCACACTTCAGTCATCCATGGAAGATGAGGAATAATCCAGATTTTACAGCAAAACCTTGACTTAAAATTTCAGCTGTGAGCAGCTTCTGTCCATGATTCCATCCAGAATTTATACACAGCTAGCAAGTGTTGAATGACAAAATATACGTTAATGAGGACTGAGCAAAGAGAATGTGCCATTTCTACTTTTTCTGGGATGTGTGTATGATGCATACATATTTCAAGCTGTTTTTTGAATTCATTCATTGGCCTTTTTTTTTGCCTTTCTGTGCAAGAGTCAGTCTTACAATCCATAGAGCTAAAGAGTGAATATGTCTTCTGTTATTTTCTGTTTAATATTTATGTTTGTAATTATGAAGGTATAAATGGATGCTTGATATAGGTCTCAGAACTTACTACAATGTAAATTTCACTTAGATACTAGTTTTCTGTCTTTCTGTGGAATACAATGGCTATTCTAAATTACAATTTCATCCTTTTAAGCAAGACTGCTTATTAAGCAACATTTTTCTATCAACATTTTCTTTCCATCATGAACACACAATAAGTGATAATTGGTTTCACAAACCTCACAACATTTTTCTTAGTTACATCTTTATTAAATATACTTAGCCATAAGTATCAATGGATACTAACAACATTATACTTTAAAAAAGAGAAGGAAATTAAGATAAAATCATAATGTTTTATTTCTCTGATGATGCACATTTCAGATATCTTTTCAGATGTGCAAATATGTCACACTATGACAGCAAGGCTGTTTTTCTACTTTTGATATTTTGCCTTTCCATTCTTTGAGATATTCCAGTGCATCAGCTGTTGTTTCAGCTGTGTCAAATACCTGGCCATATGTGCACTACACGCTTGTTTTGTGAGAAATAAATCATCATTGAAGGTAAATTCTGCTTACTATTGCAAAGGCATATGCAGCTACATTCTGAACTTATAGTAACATATTGCATTGCAGTAACATAGGGTGAGTGCAGAGAAAATTTTTAATAAGAGGGGCAATAGCTGTCAGTAACAACTAATTCAGACTAACTTTAGCACCTTCCATTATTTATTCAAATCCTAGGTAAATGTAAATAGAACATAAGAGTAGGCAGCCTGATCGTTAGAATACTGACTCCAGCTGTTTAGCAGGATTGAGGGTTTTTTGAGAGTCTTAGATTTTATCATAGAGCATCAGCATAATTTTACGTTTTTTTCTACAAGGAGTAACAATCTATAATCTTTTCCTCTCTTATCTTTTCTCTATCTTTCTAGTGCAAGCTTTTTTAAGGCCTTTTTTGAGGCTCCTCTTCATACATTTGTGTTGGCTTGATTTTGGATGACTGATTTTAAAAAATGTAACTGACAACCTTGTATCTTCTTTACTGCAGTTATGTGTAATTCAGTTATAATTCTGTATTATATATAAAAAAACCCATATTAAATACATCTGGAGTTATGACAAGCAATTTTAATTAAAAAAAATAATTCTTAAAATGAAACTTCATACTGGTTTTTGCAATGATTTGATTCAGACAAGTCTTTGGAAAAATTCTTGTTTTCTAAAAAAAAACTTCCTTTATTATAGGTTCATTTGGTGTCAAAGACAGTGAATAGCATAATCAGTAAAGGGTTTCTAATGCTTATTTCAATTTTATTTTTAACTTATCTAATTTAAATTATATTAACTGTCATGTAAATGCAATGCATAATTAGTTATTTATATGTTCGCGTAGAAAAGTAAATGGGTAGTTTAGGTCCATGTTAAGATCGTAAATTCCAGAAATCTGTTCTGGCAGTTCTAGACACTCCATGCTCAGAGGGTCACACTTTATAGAAGAAATTTGTTACTGGCTAGTTTATATCCATGTTTTCATATAAGTTAATGATCAGAGAAATCATTTGATTTTCTCTGTCTCCCTAGCATTTACCCTCCTGATGAATTCAAATGGAGCTGTGATATTTCCTTGTAGCTTCTCTTTTTCTAGATCAAACAAGATGAGCAATATCTCCTTCTTAGGCAGTCTGTCAGCTTTTCTGACTATCTTAATAACTCTTTTCTAATAAAAGAAATAACCTTTTTTTATATATATAGCTTTAACATTTTTTTAATATAGGTGGTCACAGTTATCCAATGCAGAGAGGTAAAAATGTGAACTATAGTAAGATACAGTGAATGAATGTTTATCAGAGCTTTTTTCTTTTCTGTTCTCTTCTACTTTGCCATAGGATGGACAAAGCAGAAGGTATCTGTTAGGATCTTGTAGCAGTGAACTTTGCTGCAAAGACCGAGAAGGAAAACTGCATCTGCTGAGAGCACAAGCTCCTTTTCATAAGAATTCCAACCATATTTCTGATTCCTGATTTCACTTTAGCATTTTGGTTCCTAAAAATTCCATCCTCTTTTCTGCTAATTGGACTGGCTGAATTTTCCCAAACCTTTTCTCTCTTACAAGTTTTTCTTGATATTTAAAACACTGCTTTTAGAAACACAACCTGTTAAATTGTAATACCATTTTCCACAGAAAAAAGTGCAACTGTATAAGTAAAAATCAGAGAAAATTAATAGTTTTACTAAATTTAGTAAAGGAACATAAATATCTAGAAAAATTCGAGTTTTAGTGGTTTATCAGTAGATAAACATTATAATTTTCTACTGGAAGTATACCTTTATGTTCTTTTTCCCTTGTCTGTTTTTCTGCAGACAAAATATACTTACATACGGTATTCCAAAAATGTCTCAGCATAGCTTCTCTGGTAGCTAAAAGGTCTGCTTAAAGTTTTAATACTAGTTAGAAGATAATGATATTTTCAACAGGCAATGATCTATATATTATAATTCATATACTGGCAGTCCTCCAAATGTAGAAATTACTTATATCTGATATTTTAAATATTAAAACAGCAAGTTGATACCACCAAAACCATTGGGATTCTAGCTTCCTTCTTTTTAGTCTCTGATTATAAAAGTCTCCCTTATTATAAAGAGGTCAGTCTACACATGATACCCTTTTAGTAAGATAAATGTTAGCTAAATTGAACATTTCCAGTAATTCTTGCAATTGAATAGAAAACACAAAACCAAAGAAAATATTGAAGAATTATTAATTTTAAATGAATAGGTTGAGGTTGAAGGTGAAACAAACGAGAAGGCAGAAGAAACACCACCCAGGGTGTTGCCTGAAGCAAATCACTCTCCCTCTCGCATCAAAATCAAAACCTCTACCCTAAAAAAAAAAGAGGAGGTAATTGTCATTGGTGACTCCCTTCTGAAGGGAACAGAGGGCCCCATATGTTGGCCGGATCCTTCCCACAGGGAAGTCTGCAGCCTCCCTGGAGCCCGCATGAGAGATGTAACCAGAAGGCTGCCTACTCTAGTAGGACTTGTTGAAAGGGCTTTTAACTAGGTCCGAAGGGGGAGGGGGTTAAACACAGGTCAAGCAGAAAAAAACTCAAGGAGAGCCATCAACCTACCATCTCAGCTAAAAAGTCAGCCCCTTTAGGCACCCAGCTGAAGTGCCTATACACAAATGCACGCAGCATGGGGAATAAGCAAGAGGAATTAGAGATGTGTGCACGCCGCCAAGGCTATGACCTTATTGGCATCACTGAGACATGGTGGGATGGCTTTTATGACTGGAGTGTTGGAATGAAGGGTTACAGGCTCTTCGGGAAGGACAGGATGGGTAGAAGGGGAGGGGGTGTTGCCCTCTATGTCAAGGACCACCTGGAATGTATGGAGCTCCACCTGGGGATGGAGGAAGACACAACAGAGACCTTATGGGTGAGGATTAAAGGGAGCACGGGGCAGGTGATGTTACAGTAGGAGTCTGCTACAGGCCACCAGATCAAAGTGACAGTGAGGATGCAGCCCTCTATAAACAGATAGGGGCAGCATCGCACTCACACACTCTGATACTCATGGGGGACTTCAACCACCCTGATATCTGTTGGAAAGGCAACACAGCAGAGCATGGGAAATCCAGGAAGTTCTTGGAATGCGTTGACGACAACTTTCTTTTTCAAATAATTGAAGAACCAACGAGGAAAGGAACAGTGCTGGACCTTGTCTTTACCAACAAGGAGGGGCTGGTTGGGAATGTCAAATTCAAGGGTAGCCTCGGCTGCAGTGATCATGAGATGATAGAATTCAAGATTCATAAGGCAGTAAGGAAGATGTGCTGCAAGCTGGCTACCCTGGACTTCAAAAGAGAGGACTTTGATCTCCTGAGAGATCTGATGCGCAAGGTATCATGGGAAAAAGAACTAGAGGGGAGAGGGGCCCAGGAGAGCTGGGTGGTATTTAGGGATTGCCTCCTCCAAGATCAGGAGAGGTGCATCCCAAAAAAGAATAGCCGGCAGGCCTGCATGGATGAGCAGGGAACTGCTGGGCAAGCTTAGGACCAAGAGGGAGGCCTATAGAGGGTGGAAGCAGGGAAAGATGGACTGGGTAGACTACAGAGAAACTGTGAGAGTCACCAGAAACCAGACGAGGCAAGCGAAAGCCCAGGCAGAACTAAATCTAGCCAGGGATGTGAAAAATAACAAGAAGAACTTCTATAGATATATCAGGGATAGGGGTAAGACGAGGGAAGCTGTGGGTCCCCTCTGGAGCGAAGCAGGAGACCTGGTCACCCAGGTTGCAGACAAGGCTGAGCTACTGAATGAGTTTTTTGCCTCAGTCTTCACTAGCAGGGGCCCTGGCCACACTGAACAAGTCACGGAGAGCAAGTACAGGGGCTCGGAGAATGAAGAACCACCCACAGTACAAGAAGAAGAGGTTCGTGACCTCTTAAGGAACCTGAAGGTGCATAAGTCCACGGGACCTGATGAAATCCATCCACGGGTCCTGAGAGAGCTGGCAGATGAAGTTGCTAAGCCCCTCTCCATCATATTTGAGAAATCGTGGCA